>NC_092411.1:26216428-26371428 GCF_040894005.1 Engystomops pustulosus | reverse complement strand
TGATTTTAGTTGTGTAGTACCAAGCACAGCCACTACAGAACGCATGGCACTGTGTTCAGTCCTGATAAGCGATGAGTGAACCCATTCAGTTTTGGGATGGCTGAGTTTGAATGAACCAAACGTGAAAACCCAGTAAAACCTGTGATTGATGCTGGCATCGATCTTGGGTGTTACCCTTAAAATGCCACGGGCATTGCTCGCTCTGACATCTTCTGGAAGCAATGATCCTAGGGAAATTCTGCTTTGCTGGCTCCGTTTGAAGGGTTAAGCCTCCGACTGGTGCCAGACCCGATCACCAGGGTTACCGATGGAGTTGAGCCCAACCGTTAAACCTGAACTCCTGTCTACAGTCTGGGTTTGGGGACCCAAAACTGCAATGTTCAGCATGAACCCCAGTTCGTTCTACTCAACTCTAGTCATGATAATTCAGTTTGAACACCTTCTGAGTGGGGATTGGGAGTGATATCTCAACAATCTGGCTTGATGGGTCACCAGCATTAAAATCCCATCCAATAGAAGACTAACAATAATTATTAACTAGGTGTAAAGAGGACCTTTCCCCATCTCCCCCAATGGATTTTGAATCCACCAATCAGTGCTGTAAATTGCAGAATGTAATATGCTAATTATGCTCTCTACTAGCCTAGAACCGCCTACAAAATTTGAAAATTGGTGCCAATACTAATGGTAATGATTACTTGGGGAAAAGTTGGGTCTTCAAAAATAATCATGCCTGCTCCAGAATTGGTACATATTAAAGGATGCAAAAATTTGGAGCTGGTAGAAGTGGCGAAAAGAAACAATGGAGGCCAAAAAAAAAAAAACAGTATGGCCTACAAAAAAATTGGAGCTGTTCCAGAATCAGTGGAGGAAGACCTGTATATGGATGTAAAAAGTTGGGGTTGGAGGAGGTGGAGAGAAGAAACAGTGGGGGTTGAACAAAAAAATGTATGTGCTCCGGAATCGGTGAAGAAACACCTTTTAATGGCTGCAAGAAGTTGG
Source organism: Engystomops pustulosus (assembly GCF_040894005.1). Classification (NCBI taxonomy): domain Eukaryota; kingdom Metazoa; phylum Chordata; class Amphibia; order Anura; family Leptodactylidae; genus Engystomops; species Engystomops pustulosus. The sequence continues at coordinate 26,370,426 of NC_092411.1, read as the reverse complement.
AGTTGGTAGAGGTGATGAGAGGAACAGTGGGCGGGTTGCAAAAAATTTATCTACTGCGGAATCGGTGTATGTAAGAAGTTGGAGTTGTTTGAAATAAACAGTGAGGGGTTGTAAAATGAATTCAAGTGCTTCAAAATGGGTTGGGGAGCAACTATTAAAGGATGCAAAAAGTTAGAGTTGGTGGTGAAAGTTTTTCTTTAAGCCATGCTATTATCTGGGGGTTCAGCCAATTCTAGTGGTTAGATCCCCAAAGATCAGCAGTTTTTATTGAATATGTATGGGCATGGATATATTTTAACTATAGCCTCAGTGGCATGCATCAGTATTAAAGGGGTATTCCCATAAAGACAAGATTCTTCAATATACTCAGGATAACAAAATAACACATTCTCTAATTCACTGTTATTAACAAAAATACAGCATTTCACAGATATAATTCCAACCTGTCTCTATCAGTCCTGGTATATACAATTGTAGTTGTCCCTGGATATGACTGGATATGACTGTAAATCTTTTGACTATGGTTAGATTCTTCTCATGAATAGCTTCTCCTATCTGCACACTGCCTCCAGCCCCTCCCCACTGTATAACAAGACCAGCTCAGACACAAGCACTTCCTACCAGCAGCCAGTAGTGTGCAGAGCTTACTCTACAAGCTACAGACCGATAAGGTATTTATAGCAGAGCTGATTGTGTGTTTTAATGATTAGGTGAGGGAGCAGAGCTGGAGTGTGTCATTGTGTTTTATATCAATCTCATGAATCTCATCATATCTCATGTCTGATCTGTCTCATCTCTCTTTTTCTATGTGTCAGATACTAGTAGAATGGTCTGAAGCTAAATAAAAGTGTTGATAAATCCTATACTATGACAATCTAAGCACATTGTCAGCACACAGCATCATGAAGTGTCGGTTTAGAGAGTCCCCGTCCACAATCTGGAATTTTACACTGACCTTTCTAGGGAGTGAAAGGACCGAAAACAGTATGGGTGTTAAAACTATCTTTATTGTGTAACCATCACTAGGGGATTCAAATTTGAGGACTTTACAGAGGAAATTGCTTATATTACAACTCCCTAACATAAAAGTGAAAGCAAATGCCCGCAAGACATGTAATCTTGTAAGATCGCTCCTCTTTGAAGACTAATATAAGATGCAGTGCAGAGGAGAGATAGCTATCCCCTGAACCCATCAATTATTTAATTATCCCGTTTTACAAGTATACCACATCTAATTACAAGTGTTTTTATAGCTGACATGTGACACTAATTTCCAACTTAGAGGAATGTAATGTCACACTAGCCAGGTTATGCCAGCACATTAATAAAGCAGAAAAAATAATAAAAAGTGATTAATTATTGAAACTCTCCTCCGAGGTTGTAGTCTCAGGTGATCGAGCTGCAGTCTAAGTCTTATCTAAATGGAGATACAGATAGAAAATGTGCCGTTACCCACAGATCCGGTCACGTGGGAAGGTCCATTGTCGTTGGCTCCAGGTAGAGCATATGGTAAGTATAATAATAAGTAAAAATATAGGTAATAGGAGTTAATATCCAAATAATTCGGAGTCATATGGATGCACCATACAGGATGTGATATGGACCAGCAGGGATGTTTTACGTCAGCACAGGTTTGGCCATGTGCATGCTATCTACAGTATATACTGTAATATATTATACCACTAACACTAACACGTTCCTGTACATTGAGAGGCAGGCGGTCATTGGTGTTGGAAGGTGCAGAATGGACCTATAGGGACTCATAGGGACGGCTCCTGCTATGTGCACACCATGTGTACACCATTGGCAGAGTAAGACTGGCATAGGCCAAGAGCTGTATGAAAATTGTGACCTTTTTTAAGGTTTATATAGTAGCAGAACTAAATTTTATGAAGAAGAAGGGGAGAGTCCCTGCTGCTGGCATTCATCAGTTCTTTTGTCTATGAACCTTTGGAGGACTTTCAAAGTCCTAGAAGGACTCATGTATTCATGTGTGCTTAGAGTTGGCTGGATTTCCCTTTCTTTATTACCTCTGTAGGACAGTATCAAACTTGGAGGGTTTTTTTAGGTGACCATGGGCCCCCTTAGAAGGCGTAGGAGTAATGTGGATAGTAGTAGCAGTACTGTGCTGTGCCCAAATATACAGGATAGGAGTAGTAGTACTGTGCTGTGCCCAAATATACAGGATAGGAGTAGTAGTAGTGTGCTGTGCTGATATATACAGGATAGGAGTAATAGTACTGTGCTGTGCCCAAACATACAGGATAGGAGTAATAGTACTGTGCTGTGCCCAAACATACAGGATAGGAGTAGTAGTACTGTGTACTGTGCTGTGGCCATATATACAGGGTTATATTAGTAGTACTATGCTTTGTCCATACATACAGAATATGAGTACTCGTACTGTGCTGTGCCCAGGTATACAGGATGGGAGTAGTAGTAGTAATGTGCTGTGTCCATATAGACAGAATAAGAGTAGTAGTACTCTGCAGTGCCCATATATACAGGATAAAAGTCGTAGCACTGTGCAGTGCCCATATATACAGGATTGGAGTAGTAGTACTGTGCAGTGCCCATATATACAGGATAGGAGAAGTAGTACTGTGCTTTGCCCATATATACAGGATAGTAGTAGTAGTACAGTGCTGTTCCCATATATACAGGATAGGAGTAGTAGTTGTGTGCACTGCCCATATATACAGGATAGGAGTAGTAGTACTGTGCACTGCCCATATTTACAGGATAGGAGTAGTAGTACTCGGCTTTGCCCATATATACAGTATAGTAGTAGTAGTGGGCAGTGCCCATATATACAGGATAGGAGTAGTAGTACTGTGCTGTGCCCAGGTATACAGGATAAGAGTAGTAGTAGTAATGTGCTGTGTCCATATAGACAGAATAAGAGTAGTAGTACTCTGCAGTGCCCATATATACAGGATAAAAGTCGTAGCACTGTGCAGTGCCCATATATACAGGATTGGAGTAGTAGTACTGTGCAGTGCCCATATATACAGGATAGGAGAAGTAGTACTGTGCTTTGCCCATATATACAGGATAGTAGTAGTAGTACTGTGCTGTTCCCATATATACAGGATAGGAGTAGTAGTTGTGTGCACTGCCCATATATACAGGATAGGAGTAGTAGTACTGTGCACTGCCCATATTTACAGGATAGGAGTAGTAGTACTCGGCTTTGCCCATATATACAGTATAGTAGTAGTAGTGGGCAGTGCCCATATATACAGGATAGGAGTAGTAGTACTGTTCTGTGCCCATATATACATCATAGGAGTAGTAGTAGTGTGCAGTGCCCATACATACAGGATAGGAGTAGTAGTACTGTGCTGTACCCATATATACAAGATAGGAGTAGTAGTAATGTGCAATGCCTATATATATATATATATATATATATATATATATATATATATATAGGATAGGAGTAGTAGTACAGTGTCATGTACATATATACAAGATAGGAGTAGTAGTAGTGTGCAATGCCTATATTTACAGGATATGAGTAGTATACCACATGTGCCACAAAAGTAGTACTATTATGCTGTCCTATAGGATCTATGTAAGATAGGAATATAACAACTGTGCCATCACTGTAGTGATGATGCTAGAAATATGGCACTGAAAGAATTGGAGTTGGATTGTGGAGAAAATTGGAGTTGTTTATTTTTGGAAAATTTGCAGCCCATCTTATTCTTTTTTTCTAAACCTTGGCATCCCCTTTAAGAACAAAGTGCAAAGTCCATTCTGCTCAATCTCATTAAAACAATTGGCATTTAAAGTGACAGACCATGTGCTGCTCTTAGCGGAATAAGAAAGGAAATCAATGTCTGAGGAGAAGATAAACCTTCTCGGGGTGACATGTGACTAATTAGTAAATCAGGGGCCGGTATGAGTGATGGGCTGCACTACTCCACCGCCTGCAACAGCTGCTTTATACTGTACGTCCCGAGGCCCGCACTATTACAGGCACATTAGTAGATGAGGAGGCATCTGGTCAGGATACAGTATATGACAATTGTACTCTTGTGGCAGATTGAGGTTTATGGAGACAATGTTGTCTGCTGTCTGCAGTCATCATACCAACACCTCTCAGTCCTTCATCTTTTATATCCGTCATCGTGTCTTCCTAGTGTCCATGGAGAATACGCTCTCTGGATGCTGATATAAAGATTGAGTGTGTGATTTGCATCGCTGTGTACAGTCAGCCCTAAGGTCATCACCATTAATTCTACCCCATCTAGAAATTACCCTTTCTACAGGACCAAGCCATATGGAGCTTCTTGTACAGCACAGAATACAGCATTAACCAAGGTGTTGGTCTAGTCCACTAGTGTACCACTGGATCCTCACATGGGTTCAGGCTCTATAACCCAATACCCTAGAACCCTAGATGTCTATCAGAAGACAACCCGATTTGGACTCTACAAAGGTCTATAAGATAGGGGTGGGAAACCAGACAATATTTTTCTGCTCAACCCAAAGATTCCCAATCCAACACTGTAGAGCGCTACAGTCCTGTGTCTGATGCCCACCAGAAGAAAGACTTGCCAGGTGCAATATTTGGTGGCACCCGTGGTAACATATTGATGGTAGCAATATTTGGAATTCGTGAAATGGTGTTGGAGGGGCACAGAATAGGTAGTGTTGGGTGGCAGCTGTAGCAGCAAAGTAAGTTGTTGGAATTAGTTGGCACTGTATTAGGTGGTATAACAGAAAGAGTGGGGGACCTAGGGGCACTTGGACTTCAAAGACAAGGTAGGAGGTGAATGGCATTTGGTTATGGTAGACGTTTATTTTCAACCATTATTATGCCAACCACTTTTATGGAGGTCACCACTAAAGCCTGTGATTGCTCCAGGGGTGGTTCATCCTCAGACGGCACATGACTAGAAAACAGGCGGCAATTAAGATAAGACTAGATTTGAGCAAAACCTAGAATCAGTATGAACGTGGTGATTTCAGGCATCAAATCGAATCTGAATATATGGTTTGGACAAATCTTGTATATACAATAATAATGGACAGTTCATTGTGAACTTTCGCTGGTTTCCATTATCGTCCATTAGGCTTCTCATATTATCAATTTAGTGAAAACTCTGCAATTCTCCCTGGCAGCTCTCAATCAACTTCTGGACCAAATCCTGACTGATAGCCGTCCATTCTTGCAGAATCAATGCTTGCATTTTGTCACAATTTGTTGGTTTTTGTTTGTCCACCCGTCTCTTGATGATTGACCACAAGTTCTCAATGGGATTAAGATCTGGGGAGTTTCCAGGCCATGGACCCAAAATCTCTATGTTTTGTTCCCTGAGCCATTTAGTTCTCACCTTTGCTTTATGGCAGGTGCTCCATCATGCTGGAAAAGGCATTGCTGATCACCAAACTGCTCTTGGACGGTTGGGAGAAGTTTCTCTTGGAGGACATTCTGGTACCATTCTTAATTCATGGATGTGTTTTTAGGCAAGACTGTGAGAGACCCGATTCCTTTGGCTGAGAAGCCGCCCCACACATGAATGGCTGCAGGATGCTTTACAGGTGGCAGGAGACAAGACTGGTGGTATCGCTCACATTGTCTTCTCCCAACAAGCTGTTTTCTAGATGTTCCAAACAATCGTAAAGGGGATTCATCATAGAAAATGATTTTCCCCCAGTCCTCAGCAGTCCACTCCCTGTACCATCTGCAGAATATCAGTCTGTCTCTGATGTTTTTCTGGAGAGAAGTGGCTTGTTTGCTGCCCTCCTTGACACCAGGCCTTGCTCCAAGACTCTCCACCTCACAGATGCACTCACACCTGCCTGCTGCCATTCCTGAGCAAGCTCTGCACTGCTGGTAGCCTGATCCCCAAGCTGAAACACTTTCAAGCTGAAACACGATCCCCTTGCTGTTTATCTTTTGTCTTTGAAAACAATCCAATAAAAATACAGTTAAAAAAATACCATGATCCGGTGGTAAGTCACCAGCACCATTTAAATATCTTTGGCTGCATGCGTTGGCACTCGCATTAGTCATTGGGAGCGATGACTCTTCCAAAAATGGCCACGCCCTGCTCCCCGGACCCCCGCTGCATGCACGCCTGTAGTAATTTGGATGCTACTGGTGACTTTTCAACTTAACATTTAGACAGTATACACCTGTGATTGGTGCCAGCATGGATATTGGGTGTTACTGGTCGGGGTCCCTGTTCGATACACGGGCCTGAACAGATTTTTAAAATTCGGTTGTGGCTGAATTTTCATATGTCATAAAAACACACAAAAATACCCAAAGAAAACACAAAAAGCAGCCCCCCCGTCCAAGTGCACAACACCCCTATACTATTATTAATTGTTACTGTCCAATATGACTGGTTGGTAATCGATGTGACATACAACATTGAGGGAGTAGTCACATACTTGTAAACTATGTAAAGCTGCACCGTCTGGTTATTGTGTCTATGTCGTTGTCTCCCACTTCTTTTCCCTGGTTCAGTTAACCTCGGAGCCAGATGAAGTTGTCTATTGCAGCGTAATCACTAAGTTATTTATAAAGAGCCATTTCCATCCCAAGATTTCGCCAGCCTCCCATGTGATTCCTAACATACATGTATTATAATTCATACTCAAGTGATACAACCTAAAATATTCATTACAGGGGTCCTAAATTATGTACAGGACAGCCAGAATGCTGTTGTTGTCAGAAGTTGTCACACTTCTCGTCTGGTATATGTCCCACAAGGCACAATGATTTCACTTATAACTCGCAAAGAGTTTTTCAGAAGCGTTGAATAATTAATCACTTGTCAGTACTGAGCGGAATAACCTTCACTTCTATTGTATCCAGGTAACGTATTTTATTAATATACTATATATCTAGCTATTTACTGTCTGTAGCACAAGTGTAATTCTATGGTAATTAAAATGATCATTTCTATTCCATTAAATGTTACTCAGTTTTAGTAATGCTGAAGATTGGAATAATTAGAATCAGTGGTGGTTGTAAGAAATCTATGTCATGTTTTAGACCAGGGGTAGGGAACCTATGGCTCGGGAGCCAGATATGGATCTTTTGTTGGCTGCATCTGGCTCTCAGACAGATCTAAGTAGTGATGGCTGCTGTGTGTCTCTTAGACTGATCACTGGACACAGCAGCGATGTTACCGCTGCCTACGTCCTTTGTACGATCCAGGCGCCATTGCCGCCATTGTCTAGGCCTGGGTCAAAGAGAAGAGCGTGGGAGAGATGAGGAACTGGCTGCAGGGAGCGCTGGTAAGTGAATTTTTTTTTCAGTGACTACCGTTCTATTTTCTTGGGCGCATGTGCTGTGGCTACCCATCAACTGGGAAGCATGTGCTGTGGCTACCTATATACTGGGGGGCATGTGCTGTGGCTACCTATATAATGGGGGCATGTCCTGTGGCTACCTATATAATGGGGAACATGTGCTGTGGCTACCTATCTACTCAGAGTATCTGCTGTGGCTACCCATCTACTGGGAGTATGTGGTGTGGCTACCCATCTACTGGGAAGCATGTGCTGTGGCTACCTATATACTGGGGGGCATGTGCTGTGGCTACCTATTTACTTGGGGAAATGTGCCATGGCTACCTATTTATGTGGGGGCATGTGCTGTGGCTTCCTATTTACTGGGAGAATGTGCTGTAGCTACCTAACTACAGGGGGTACGTGCTGGGACTACCTATCTACTGGGAGGCATGTGCTGGGACTACCTATCTACTGGGAGTCATGTCCTGGGACTAGCTATCTACTGGGAGGCATGTGCTGGGACTAGCTATCTACTGGGGGGCATGTGCTGGGACTACCTATCTACTGGGAGGCATGTGCTGGGACTACCTATCTACTGAGAGGCATGTGCTGGGGTAATCTATCTACTGGGAGGCATGTGCTGGGACTACCTATCTAATGGGGGGCATGTGGTGGGTGTCAGGATTTTGAGTAGTGAACCCCCTGGACCACCGCAGACAATGATGTAAGCAGACACCTGGGACCTGAATCAAAGTGGCACCCAGTCTTCATGAGAGCCCGCCGCAAAGCAGGATGTTCTTGCTACAGCATGGTACAACCAGGTAATTTCACAGGCGCGACTTGTCCACGATGCTTCCAAGGTCGAGGTACAGAATCACTTGGCAGTCTTGTGGCCAGGAACAGGCAGACCGTCAGGGCAGGCGGCAATGATGCGTGGTCAGGGACGGAGAAAGAGATCAGGGCTGGCAGCGAAGAAGCAGAATCAGGAACAGGTCCGGGGTCATAATGGGAGGTCAAGGGAAGGAAACACTGTGTAAAGCTTTCTCATAGGTATGAAGCGCTAAGATCCGACGGGGAATGCTGGGAGCCGCCATGGTTTTGTTAAGAAATGGGTGTTGTCCTAAGTCAGGTGACATCCCCCCTATTATGTCACAGTGAGGTTTTACTCATACAAAAGGCAACAAATGGAAGGTGAAAGTTATACTAGATTTTCCACGTATCAGTTTAATCAAAAATCTTGAGTGTTTTTCTTTTTTCATGGTCTTGGAAGAAATTATATTCTTTCTTCCATGTAAAATCAATTGTAAACATTTATAATACGCCGATGCTTGAGTCCCTGCCCCTCTGGCAACTCCAAATACCTCAGGAGTATTTTTTATATTGAATTGCTAAAATTGCTAAAAAGATTGAGAATTATGGGATGCGGTGATACTCAACATGTTTTTGATTTAATTTTTTCAGATTTTTTAAAAAAATTCTTCTTAAACCTTTTTGTTTCTTCATTTTTTACTGGAACTGCAGACCCCCTAGGATACTTTTACCTTAGGGGGTCTGATGGTTCCTACCATATTCTGCAATACAGCTTTATTGCTGAATAGGGTGATTATGCTTATGTAATATTTTCCAGAAATAACGAGTCCCGTAGTCTCACATAGACTCTCGGTATCACAGAGATAGATTTTTCAGCCTCCCCCCCTACATTATGTAATTGGGGGCGACAGTGACTGTGCTGTCAGAATTCAAATATATTAACCTATGATCGCCAGTGTTAGCAACAGGTGTTTGATGCATTATGCAGCAAACACCCAGGGTGTATCATAGCAAAATGATAGTTTAATAGTAAATAAGGTTAGAAACAGACATCAGTCAATCAAGTACAATCCATATGTATGAAGAGGGCCAGAGAGTACCATGTGCGGTCCTCCTTTCGCACATCAATACTTAAACATGGTAAATGTATACAATATATTTTCTTCTATAATGTGAGTAATTCTTGTTTGAGCATTGAATATATATGTGTAATTTATGGGCTGAAAACATTCAGTGAATGTTTTTGTAGGAATCACAGTAAAACAGATTTATGAGATATTCCGTTTCAGAAAAAAAATGTTAGCTAAAGGAAAGCAAATCTTGCTGAACTGTTGGCTTCATAACAAATTTAACATAATAAATTTCAATAATCATAACCATATATATCTTAGAAAACCTCAGTATTTTATTCCAATATAAAGTTTAACCTTCCAGCTACTTTAGGTTTTTGAAGGACTGAAGTGATATTAAAATGTTTTTGGATTTTACTTTGGTTATCAGTTAATTTTTTTTTTTGCCTTTTTTTTGGTTCAACACCATAGAAATATAGAATGGACTGGAGAGAGTTTTTTCACCTGTTTTCAACTTTACTTTGTAACATGTACTTATCAGTATGTATGTGTCAAGACAGGGAACAAGTGCTAGCGCCGTGCTTCCCAACATCTTTATCCCTGCCTACTCACCCAAGCTGAACTAACCTACTGGCGACAACTTGACGACAGGTCAAAACCAAGATGACAGCAAGGTAAAATATTGTAAGGCAAATAGAATAGTCAAAGGTCCAAGCAAATGTCACAAAACACAGCAAAGGTACTATACAGTATGTAGAACTATAAGTTCCAAAAGACTAAAAAAGTCTAATCAGCACTAAATAGAGTGAGCCTTGAGTTAAAATGGACTCCCCAAAAGCTGTTGAGTTTGGCTGCCCATCACTCAAACTCAGTAATAACCCGAGCTCTGAAAAGTAAACATCAGAGAGTTGAGCTGAACCCAGACTTTACGGTTCAGGTTTCCTCAACACTACTTAACAACATTGAACGTAATAATGCAATAATGTGCGCATCATGCAGTGCTATTATGGAGCTATTAAGTGGATCTGGTGCCTTAACCATCGAGTGTCATTGGTATATAACAACTGACATCCTACTCTAACAACTATGATAAGAGATAAGAGGGTCTAGGGGGCTTCTGCATCCTTACCCCCATAAGTGGATCCCAGGGCTGCCTAATGTCTCTGCTAGTATGATCTTGCCCCCACCAACAATCCATAATGATTGTAACAATCTGTACAATAAAGCTCAACCATTACTAGACCCACACAGTGAGCACCATAAATAAAAGCTTAAAAAGTGATGAAAATTGCAAAATAATGTCACTTATTGGGGGTTTTGGGACCTCATGTGATCACCCTAAAACTATCGAATCTAAATCTGGTCTCTAAAAACACAAGGGCACTGCTTTGCTTCTGTAGACCCACGCAACAATTTACCACCACATATGCCATACTCCAGAGAAATTATGTAACAAATTATGAGTTTCCTTATTCAGTCCTTTGTAAATCACTTAATTTTAGAACTAAATTAATGTGTTATTTTAATAAATTAAATTTGTATTTTTCACCTCCACTTATTTTTAACCCCTGTGGAAAATGTAAAGGCTTAACAAACTTCCTAAATGGTGTTTTTGAATATTTTGAGGGGTGCAATTCCTAAAATGTGGTAATTTATTTTTTGGGGTTTTCTACTATATAGGCCTCTCAAAGTCATTTATAATGAACTGTCCTCTCAAGAAAGGAGATTTGATGATTTCTGTGAATTTCCCTCCTAAAGTTATTATCCTTAAAAAAGCAAAAGTATGTTTAAAAAATAATGGAGAGTTAAAGCAGACTTATAGAAAATGTTAGTTATTATGTTTTTGGGAGTGTATAAGTATCAGTCTAAAAGTTAAAGCATTTAGAAGTTTTAAAAATGGAAAACGTTTTCAAGATTTTTACTAAATTTCTGTTCTTTTCACCCTGGATCAGAGGAGCATTACATTTTCGAAAATTGTGAACATTTGACTATTTCCCTTATGCAAACTTAAATTGAATTAATATATAGTGTTTTGTTTTATGCATTGAGTTTAATATAACTGTATGTGTATTGACTCATAGAAAGGTTTAATGAACATTGAGAGACATTTCTCCTAGCTGTAGATGCAGTCTGGTATATCTATCATGATTTGTTATTAAATCAGATTGAGCTATTCCTGATGTGTGTGGCACTTCGTGGTTGTAACATCAGCACTCAGGCATTCATAGGAATCAGGACAGTATGTTTGTAATTGGACAGACTCTCAAGCATGTGATGAGTCACATGCTTATGACATCACTGAAGATCCTTTGCCACAACACTAAGGCCTTTCACATGAAGCAGGACAAAATGTTTGTAATTGGACGAACCTGAAGTATGTTACATGTCTATGACATTACTCAAGGTCCTATTGTCTTGCACTTCTCTACTGCAGCCATTCCCAAAAAGCCTCTTTTCATCTTTAGCTGTTCTATACGGTTTCCCATGGTTACCAGGAAGCGTGAAAAATGGAGATTAGTTTGGGGTGGGGGAACAAGATTAAGCCTCTGGTATCAGCTAAACACCTGCAAATAGCTAATTAGAGTAAAATAGAGAATTGCTTATTTTTGCTTAGTGTGGCATTATGCAAACGTTTTTATACTTTACAGTTGTATTTTAAGGTTATTATGCACATTAGAAACACATACATTTTAGCATGGGTAAATGAGAAGAAATTTCTAACTTATATTAATGGGGCAATACTTTGATCCTGTAACGTAGATGGGCCACTAGAGATCTGCCAGCTGTCTACCACCCACTCTCCAAAATGGAGGTCCATAAGTTCATAAGGTAGAGTTGTTTGCCAAATAAGTGTGCAGCCTGCAGTTATTGAAAGACTATAATCAGATTTATACTGGACCTCTGACTTCTCCATACATTACAGTATATGCTGGAAAACCCAGATGAGGCTTTTAAGAGCTATCATACAAATGTGATGACATGGAAGTCCTACACTTATTATAGCCATTGATCCCAGACAGAGAGACACAAGCCCTGAAGAGTACGGTTTCTAGAAGACATTGCCACTTCTCTACAATGTCTTATGAGGATTCGTATGAAGATGTATTAAGGAATCTGTTGACAGATATTCTTTAAGAAAAAGATATTCTTTCTTCTCTATCCTCTATTTGATTGTTAGCTATGACCCGTGAAGCATAGAAACCTTATCATTACAAATGTTGTAAAGCTAGTACAAGTGGTGACCTACTTATCAGGACAACATCTACACTAAAAGCCTGTGTCAGATCCTCCTGAGCTTTCAAGCACAATGAAGAATATCCATGTTCATACAAAGTGTAACTGGCTGAAGAGGTCTACGTAGCACTTTTTACATTCAGTACAATTAGCCGGCTGTAGGCATTTGCTCATTTTCAGTCTTTGGACTCAAAAGATCTTCCATTTAACCAGTGAACGATTGAGTATCACTGTACAAGGCCACCATTCTCAGGACTTGCAAGTAACGTGACACCCAATGGTTAAAATAATTTCCGCAAAGCAATTGTCTTCTTTTGCAATAGGCTTGAGCCAGGTCCTTGATCCATGAAACATTGGATAATACCATTTTACCCTTCTCCACCTGTTTAATGTTGCTCCTCCTCCCTTCGTCTACCTTTCCACACAACAAGGCAATCCCAAGTGTGTGCCATTGAGGTGACACCAAGTCTGTGAATCTTAAAGAGCACAGCCAATTAACATAAAACAAAATCAACAGAGTCTCTATGGAGTCGTGTTTCCTCTCACACAGAAAGCCGAGTACGGAGAATAGGTAGCTTTAGAGCAACCATTTCAATGAGGACACTTTGTCTATGAATGGAGACCCTACATTCTTTGTTAATTTAACAAGCTGTGTCTGTTCTCTCTGATAGAAATTGTATGGAGGAAGATTGAATTAAGTAGTTTTTATGTTGTTTCAAAGCACTTGTGCATTTTTCTACAGATCGTCTTACTTGGCCATGTAATAAACTCTTGTTTTACTATAATAGTCACGTATATTGTAACAGCCCCAGCAGAAACAGGGTTTCCTATATGAAGGCAAGACAGATCCTAGTGTTCTTTGGTGGGGATTGTACTTTTTTAAGAAAATAAAAAAAACACTTTCACATGGATAGATTTTTTTCCCTTAGCTATCGACAATAAATAATCCTAGAATATTCCTAGAATTGTTATCTTAAAATATGACTAGAGAGTAGCAGACCAGGACTATAGGTTTGGCAGCTCTGCCTAGCCCGGACATATTGCATGCTACAGAGTAACCAATCAGGCAGCTTTATGTACCTAGCAACTAGCATGGCTGTGATTGGCCAGGTAGACACCTATGGACACATCTGGCCAATCACAGCCATGCCTCGTTGTTAGGGGCGTAAAGCTTCCTGATTGGCTTTCAAAAACTGATTTGAGTTTTCAATTTCAATCAGTGGGAATTTGTGCACATGTGGGGGGATAACCATAAGCATAATGTAGGTTGTATAAAGCAAAAAGTAATAGTTGAGTAAAAATAAATATATATATATATATATTTCCTGGAGGAAAATTCCTTTTTCAATCAGCAAGTGACTGCCATGAAGTCTCACCTTCTACAGAACCCAAGTTTTGTATACTGAGACATATTTAACAGGAGCGTGTAGGCCTGAAAGGGCGCAATTCATTAAGCCACCTACATGGAAAGTGCAGAGGATGATGGGGGCATGGCCAGTGACAAAGTGGGCTCAAGCGGGGCTTTTCTGACCTGAACCTGTGCACTCCCACAGCCTGCAACCAGTTCGGTCAGACCTGGCGTTGAACTGTCCTTCTCAGGGCATCGCAGTTGCCTGCTGGAATTTATCAGGAGGCTCAGGACTCCTGATAAATTTGGCAGATGCCGGAGTCTGGGGGCACCATCATTCGCAAGTACACTTAGCTCCAGCAAATGATAAATGTGCCCCAATATTGCATTGAAACTGGAGAATGGAGACCTGGCAAGGATAAGGTCATGAATTACAAAGAAGAAGCATCTACATAAGGATATATGGCTCTAAGATGGGATAACACATTAGATTATGTAATGCAATATATTAGATATCTTGAGACTTTAGTGAGGAAGATTAAAACATTACATTCAAATTATAGAGGCATTTTGGACCTTGTATGGTTCTTAGTTGTGGTCTCCTGAGCTCTTACCGGGTTAGTAAGGTCAATAAAAAGCCAACAACTCATTTGTTGATGTCTTTTTTATTCTATTGATTTTATGGCTCTACTTCAATAAATCCTATAGATCCCCATGGATAGAGATGTGCAGACCCAAACCAGAGTATTGGACTTGTACCAAATGTTGTGGGTCAGTCATAAGTCCTGGTTTAGTTACCCAACCCCCATCAGTAACACCTGCAATTGATGCTGACACCATTTACGAATGTTATCAAAGCTGTCCGCAGCATGTAATTGCCGACATGCCCACCACCTTTTTGGCAACATTCTTGGGTCAATCCCAAAAATTAATGAGGAACACATGGGGAGTGACAAGATGTAAAGGATGTAAAGGATAACAGCCTTAAAGGATGATAAAAGAAAAGGCATTTAAAGCATAACACCTGTGATCGGTGCCAACATTTGGATTCCAGCCGTACCTGAATACTTGTCTGCCGATCCCTACTCGTAATGTTACAACTACCTATGGATAGGTATCCAATGAATAATTATTGCACCCAAGCCCATTCCATATTAATATACTTGCTTAGCATGTACATTTAATAGGGTGAAGGTAATAGGTTCCTACATAAAAGGTGTCGCTTACCTCCCCATTAACAAAATTATTGGATATGAAATTTCAATATTAGAATATTAGGTATATTACCAATATCTATTAAGAGTTCTGTGCCGCTTATTTCGATAAGTAAAGTAAAAAATTTATTTTACCTCATCAGCCAAACATTCCTGTCCATAAATTGGCAGAGAGAGACTTATGTGACTGAGAGAGGCTTGTGTGACTAAGTATTGATGAATAATCTACCTTCCAGGACCTTAAACTTGGATTCATGTATACTATCATAAGGTCCTGGAAGGTAGATTGGTCCTCATGGCACTCTATCCCCAACCATTCTATGGACAGCAATGGCAGCTGATGAGGTAAAATGAGGTAAAATAGCTCCTTCCAGGTTGATTCTTAAGAACTTTGGTTGACCACCCATGTTGGCCATATTCAACTCCTCCAAATTTTAAAGGGAACCTACCACCATGATTCTACCTATAAAGGGGGGTAGGTGCATGTATGGGACGTGAGGATAGCCCCTTTTAGAGCTAATCCTCACATCCCCGCTATCTTTTTAAAACTTTAATACCTTAATATGTAAATTTTCTTAAGCGGCTACTGGGGCGTGGAGTAGCCGGACATTAGGCTACACGTCGCGCCTACTCCACGTCCTAATAGCCTTTTTTCTCCTTCTACCCTGACAGCTGCGCGCCCTCGTCCGGGAAGCCGGCTCATGAAAAAACATCAAATTAACGGTGAATTTTATTTTACGGATTTTTGTTGGAATTGTTAAGAAAAAAATTGTACAACGAACAGGATTTTGTAGACAATTGCCAGTACTTAGCATGTTTGACAAAATAGATGTCTCCATTGAGGGCAACTGTTCCTGTTTACTCAGTTGTAACTTCTCTTATATCTAAAAACATATTTTATAACCTAAACTGCTCATTTTACCAGCACAAAGCATTTTAGAATGATAATTAAGTTGCTAGCAGTCCTTTGTAAACATGTATGGATCCACCGCAACGTGTTCTGATATCGTCTGTATACACCTACTATTAGAAGAATACGGAGGTGGTATATTTAAGTTGTCAGAATAGAAAAAAAAATTCCCGGTAGCTGTCAAAGTGTTGGAGGAGCTGAAAAGCAGGTGTCACATTGTATCGGATGGGAAAAGCATAGAATCTCCTCCATTGTTTGCTTTGTTCTAGACAAAGAGGCCATCTTTGTAAAAAAAAGACAGGCAAGATTATAGTGTCATGCTATAAATGTAGAGTACATTTTTCTTACTATTGTTAAGGCACAAAATAGATGAAAATAATAAGACGGGGCTTCAAAGCAACACCAAGAGTAATGTATATATGGGCAAAAATATATATGTATAAATATAATATATATACACATTACATACATACATAATATCAATCAGAAAAGGCCAATAGGACACAAATGTAAAATAAAAAAACTTCATTGAACCCCTAATGAATATTTTTTATTTTTATAGACATGGACAGATTTATATTAAACACTTTAGTCAAAGCCGATTCATTGGATTCCACCTTGTGCAGGGTCTGAAGGGAGGAGCAGGACTCTAGGTTCTAGGAATATAATGAAAATGAGTCCTGCTCCTCCCGTCAGACAGTGCACCATGGATAATTTAATGCATTAGTAATAGTAGCTATGACTGGTGTGTACCTTTAAAGGAGTTGTTCAACATACTCCCAGGCCCGTGGAGTCAGAGACAATTTTGGTGGAGTCGGAGTTGTGATAAAATGGACAAACATATAATAAATTATAAAAATGATCACATTTCCTTTAAATGTCTGGTTATTTTCTGATCTAAAGATTTAGGCCAGGGGTAAACAACATTTATTCTGATGGCCACTATGTCATACTGCTCAACTTTAAGGGGCTGTATCAGTAACCAGCACCCTAGATTCACCAACAACCACATTACAGCACAAAATGCCACCCTGGAAATTATAAATACAGGCGGTCCCCTACTTAAGGACACTCAACTTACAGGCGACCCCTAGTTACAGACGGACCCCTCTGTCCACTGTGACATTTGGTGAAGCTCTCTGGATGCTTTACTATAGTCCCAGACTGCAATGATCAGCTGTAAGGTGTCTGTAATGAAGCTTTATTGATAATCCTTGGTCCCATTACAATAAATAATGTTAAAAATCCAATTTTAACTGGGGAAAATTTTTTTTGTCTAGAGCTACAATTGTAAAATATACAGTTTTCGGCTTACATACAAATTCAACTTAAGTACAAACCCAAGGAACCTATCTTGTACGTAACCCGGGGACTGTCTGTACCAATGTACAGCAATAAATACCACCCCCAGACACTACATTCAGAGCAAACAATAATAGTGAAGGTCTCAGAGCAGATAATAATAGTACAGGCGGTCCCCTACTTAAGGACACCCGACTTAAAGACAACCCATAGCTACAGAGGGACCCCTCTGCCCACTGTGACCTCTGGTGAAGCTCTCTGGATGTTACTACAGTCCCAGGCTGCAACAATCAGCTGTAAGTTGTCTGTAATGAATATTTATTGTTAATCCTTGGTCTAATTACAGCAAAAATTTTGAAACTCCAATTGTCACTGGGACAAAAGAAAAAAAATTATCTAGAACTTCAATTATAAAATATACAGTTTCGACTTACATACAAATTCAACTTAAGAACAAACCTCTGCACCCTATCTTGTATGTAACCCGGGGACTGCCTGTACTGGAGACTCTCCAAGTATACAAATAATACCAGAGGCCCCCAAAACAGATAAGAAAAAAATAAACTAATCCTCTCCTTTACTTTCTCCTCTTCTGCTCCCTGCACCACACTGCAGCTTCTTCTCTCCTCCATGTGATGTTCTGTGACCTGCACTGCTTGTATGGGTCAGAATCAGGACCTGGAAAAGAGCAGTGCCAGGAGCTGGAAAGGACCAGAGAGCAGTACAGTAAGTACTTACCACTTCCGTGTCCTCTCCTGCTCCTGGGGCTGTTCTTTTCAATGTCCTTAACTCAGCACAAACAACCAGTGTCAGGAGTCAAGGCACAGAGTGGAGCAGCAGGATTGGACACAGGAGTAGTGAGGACACAGAGTGGTGTGAAAGGAGAGGACCCAGAAGCATTGAGGACATAGAGTAGAGCTGTGAGGATTTCTCAGATGCACTCAGCACTTCCCGGCCTTCTGCACCAATGAACGCTTCCATCAGTTATGGAAGTGCTCATTGGGCTGTCATCAGGGTGCGGACAGGTCACATGTGGCCTATCGGTGTGGGTTGTCCATTCTCTTCAGGGCTTTTAAATGAGATGAATGTGACTGCACTTTATGTACATGCTCAGCAGTGAAGCTCCTCTGAGACAGATCAAAGGAATACGGCAATGGGAAGGAATGTCCACATTTATCTCAATCAATGGCTTTGTATGGCATCTGTGGAAATCTCAGAACCATGGATGTGAGAAACAACGCCAATGTGAAAGAGCCCTTACACACAATACAAAAACACAAGGAAATTTGGCCAACCCCTTTACATTTTGGAAAAGTGTCAATAGACATTCTTAGTTACTAACAATTCAATCCGCAAAATGAAGCTGTAAGTCCCATTTCAGAGACTTAGCTTTGTATCCAAACTTATTTTGTAAACTGATGTGGGAAAGGTCATTTTAACATGGACCTACCACAAAAACATGTACAATTATAAGCTGTCAGACAGCTGGACACTGAGAGACTGAATTATTCCATATTTTACTCTCAACAGGGCTCTGACATGTTTGACCGTCTTCCTTTGAAATACGTAGAGGTTCCAGACGCATGTACTGATGCTCATGTCTATCCTTGTCTTCTCGTATGCCACGAACAATCAATGGTCTTCTAATAGATAATGGTCACAGGTCACTAGTCATATCATTGCAGATGAGCAAAGGTTGAGTAGCTATCCCTTAATGATCCTAATGTGAAACTGTAATGTCTGATAATAGGCACCTCCCTGGGGTGTGAGTGGGCTCTCATAGAGTAACAGTAGAGTGGGCTTTGCTTGGTTTTCTCATCTTACACATTACAGATAATAGGGAATTCTAAGAGGACATGCTGAGGACACACTACATTTACAAGAATGAGAACAGAGATAATGTGGGACACCTGCAGATGAATGGTCTTCAACCTGACCGGTAGAGTAAATGAGTTGGGGGCTGACATCTATGGAATGGGATAACAATACATTGATCTGAGCATCAATGACCCATGGAGATAAGTTAGTAAATGAACACTAAACATGAAACTGGGTTTTAACCCATATATAAAATACAAGGATCTCCTCATTAAGCAGCAGTGTGCTCAGATACATGGCTCCTTTGGAGTCTAAATGACTAGTTTCCAGCTCTACCACATGTAACGCCCGGTTCCAGGAGTGCAGATTCTCACTTCACCAGAGATTGATTAAAGACGTTTAACACACGATCCAGCTCAAATCCACTAGGGCAGTGATGGCGAACCTTTTGGAGACAGAGTGCCCAAGCTACAACCAAAACCCACGTATATGTCGTAAAGTGCCAACATGACAATTAAAGCAGTAACTTCTTGCTTCTTGCTGTAGCACAGGTTTTAATCGTATTGGTCTCCTGAATTCACCAATACAATAGAAAGATGATGGAAAAATTTGGATTGTAGCTTCCCCACAGGGTCCCCTGAAGAGAGAGAATCAGGGGACCCAGAGCAGGAGCTCCAATGACAATCCATCTCTATCCACACCTTCTCGCTCCGCCTGTAGTCCTGGCAGCCAAGGATGTTGCTTTATAAAAGTGCCAAGCATGGCACTTTCTGAGCTGTATTGGATCACAGGAGAAAGCCTAGCTGGCAAACTCTGTGTTGGGGTGAAGGCCTGGGTGCCCACAGAAAGGGCTCTGAGTGCCACCTCTGGCACCCGTGCCATAGGTTCGCCACCACTGCACTAGGGCAACATGTTCCTTAAAATCTTCTTTTATTTCAACATTTTAAAACATGAACATGTTGTCCATGATGTCCGTGTTTTAAAATGTTGAAATAAAAAAGATTTTATGGGCCATGTTGCCCTGGTGGATTTGAGCTGGATTGTGTGTTAAATGTCTCCTTTAGAGTCTGCCAGTTTCTTAAAATGTTTGTTTTGCTTTAAGGAAATCTACTATCAAAATCAAGAATGGATAAACCAGGGACATTACTGATACATCCAGGCACAGTGACTGAGGTAATCTTCTTATATTTGTTATCCATGGCCTCCTTCCTTCTAAAATCAACATTTAAAACTGTGCCAATGAGCCATAGGGGCTACCCTAGCCCTTCTGTTATCTGTTATCCTTCCCCCCTCCCCAATCTTGTGGCAGCACAGAGTATGTGCTGACTGTACTGCCTCAAGATTTTGGCAGACAGCTGGAACGAAGAGTGCAGAGGGAGCAGGAAGGCTTCATTTAAATATAGATAAAAGTAAAATTTTGCCTAAAAAAAAACAAGAAAAAATGCATATAGCTGTATTCACACTGATGGGAGATACCTGGCAGCATTAATTCTGGAGTACATTCTGGAGTACATATGTTTTTTTGATCAATTTTTATAGCATTTTTTGTGGGATTGAACAGGTAAAAATCATAATTTTTGGAGGGTTTATAACAGATTTTTTTACGACGTTTAGTGTGCGGGTTCAATAATTATTTACTGTTATTCTACGGGTTGTTACTGACGCGTTGATACTATATATGTGGGGTTTGTGTTTTGATTTAGAATTTTTTTGCCTTATATGTCTCTTTATATGTTTTGGGGCTTTTGGGCATTTTTATTGATTTCTTTATTTTTTATTGAATAATTATTTTTTTTTACTTTTTCACTTTTTCTAGCATGGGACATGAACAAGCTATCATCTGATTGCTTGTTCATGCTAATACTCTGCAATACTCATGTATTGCAGGGTATTAGCAGTGTCAGCCTATGAGCACATGCATAGGCTGGCACTGTGCCAGTAAGATGACGTCATAGATGCCATCTTACCGGCAGTTTTCACAGGCAGCACTGGGGTCCATATTAGATCCCAGCACTGCCATAACAACGATCCGTGCCCCCCGAAAACTGTTCGTTTGCCCGGGGGTTTTCGATCGCGGGGAAAAGACCCCCTGAGGCATGTTAGATGCCGGGGTCGCGCTGACCACGGCATTTAACAGGTTAAGCACCCACGATCGGAGCTCACTCCGATCGCGGGTGTTACACTAGGGTGCCGGCTATCAGTCACAGCCGGCACCCCGTGTTTTCCGGTGCTGGTTTGGCTCAGATCTTGAGCGGAACCGGCATCGGCTCTGCGTCCGATATATCGGACGCTGAGCGCTAAGTCACCGCACTCAACGTCCAATATATCGGACGCAGAGTGGCAAGGGGTTAAATGCTTGAAACAACCACTATAATGAGTTGGTAGGCTCTATAGGAGCCAGGTATTAGAGTACCTTGTTGTATACGGAGGAGATGCTTAAATTTTACACCTGTTTCTATTATGTGTAATTCCGGTTGCTTACAACCAAGAGACTGCAGTGAGGAAAGCTATAAGAAAATAAATGTTAGAAACAGTGTTACTCTTTATATACACACACTCAGGAAAGTTTTGGAAATTTGGGTTTTCAAGGTTGCGAAAAGGAAAACGATGACTCACTGTCCACTTCAATGGCCTTTGGAAAGCACGAAAAAATACTTATCCCTTTTCCAGCCTGAAAAAAAGTATTTAACTTAACGTTATTTTATTCCCAGAATCCCAAATGGAGAACGCATGCCATAAGGGGTGGGCTTCTGTTACAGAACTTTATTAGGGTAAGTACAAGATCCTAATCAACTGACCCATTTAGTACTCACCTTAGTATAATTTGTGTAAAGCCATTGGGGCCTGCAGGTGACATGACTGCCGGCAGCAGGACTCAGGACTTCCTGTGATGTCCCTGGTCCTGCTGTCTTCCAACAGATGGAGGGTACTGTGCATCTATTGCTGTCTTTATCTTGTTTTTAGCCAAGTAAAGTTTTACAATGTGGCCAACCCCTTTAACACCCAGTACACCTGTAAAGTGGCCTGCAAGGTGGCCTGCAAAGTGAAAAACTCTATAAGGAGTTTAGTTTCTTTCCCGACTCGTGTCTATGGTTTCTCAACTAGCCATATCAGTTTACTACTTTAAGCACATTCCAGAAAATAATTGATATTGATTATGTAATTAAAATTTATAACATTTTCGATTATACTTTCTGTGTCAATTTTTTTATGGTTGTCTAGATCTCTGCTTGCTTTGTTCTTGCTGCGATGCAACAGGAAGCTTCATCATTTACTTCCTGTAGATAAACACTGGTCCATGGTCTTGTAATGTCACACAGGTGCATGTCACACTGTAATGAATGCTCTGTGATGCTAACGAGCCATGCACCTGTGTGACATCACATGACCATGGAGCAGTGTTTATGAACAATGAAGTTTCCTCTTGCATGACAGCAGGAAGACAGCAAGCGGAAATCTAGAAGACCTCAAAGAATTCATACAGAAAGTATATTGGAACATTTTATGAATTTTCATTACACAAACAATATCAAATATTTGTTGGAATGTGCTTAAAGTGGATAACCCCTTTAAATATAGAGAAAGCTGCCATTTTAGGGGATTACTGAGGCTTTCTTATTTTTTCTTGCATGTTTCTTTCCCAGAATACACAGCAGAGCATGCATGCCATAAAGGGTGGCCATCAAAGGAGAGTAGATTCATCCCTGATCCACATTTACACTAGGGATCAAAATTAGAAAACAATGTATGACAACTTCATTTTTTAAAGAAATAATGTAATCTCTATTGATCAACATTTAAAAGATTTTTTAGGGGTCACTACACTACTAGAACAGTTTTCTACAAAATCACCAATGTTTATCAAAAAAAATTTTATTGCAAAAAATCTGATCATAATTAGAGAACATCAATGAGTATAGCACAGAGAAATATTCTAAGTAAATTTTCTGAAGGTCCCACCAGTCACCAATCAGTAGGACGTGCACCGGCCTTTGCTGAGAATGACTTCAGCACATCTGAGGCCACAGGACATCAGTAGTATCTTTGCTCTGATGGGATTATGCTCCACTCTTCTTCCAGTCTCTTCCACAGTTCTGTGACTGTTGTGAGTTTCTTGGCCATAATTTTGTCACCAAGGATTTTTCAGAGGTTTTCTTTTGGGTTTAGATCAGAACTCTGCTTTACCCATTTTGCTGTGTGACGAAGACATTGTTTTGCATGAAAATTGCTGGCTGATTGATTGAATTATGCAATGATGAAACCACTTGTTGTTGAATAAGGTTCTGTCACACTTGCGTTCATTATGCCATGTAGCTATACGAGATGTCCAACTCCTGCTGCAGAAAACATTTCTCAAACCATGACACTTCCTTCACCGCATTCACTGACTTCTTTAAACACTTTAGGGTTCTGTCTTTCCCCAGTGGACCACTTCTTCTCTGTCCACACAACATGCTCCTCAGATAAAGTGTCTAGACTTTTGATTCTTTCTACCAATGAGAGGTTTGGTCACTGCAGAGTCGGCATACAGTCCAAATGCTCTTAAACATTGATACACTGCATTACAAAATTTTTTTTTACTGTTTTCAGTGCTGAACTGACAAGCAATCCCAGCTGCAGGGTTGAAACAATTACCTCTGGATATTTTCTGCATTATACTTTCCTCTCTTGGGGGACTTTGACTTTGGGGGAATGAGTTTCTAGAGTTTCTAATGTAATTTCTAGAAATCACAGGTTTGGAATGACTCAACTTCTTTTGCTATGGCTGATAGGGTCACCTCTTTGACCTTCAGCTGGACAACCTGCTTGTGGAGCGTTTCAATAATTTTGGAACGGTACAAGATTTTTGCAAAGTCAGTGAAAACTGGAAAGTTAGACTGCTGGGGTTTGTCAAATAATTAAGGAAATTAGCACCAGGTGCCAGATTAACACCAATAACTTGCAGGTATCGAGGATACATCCACTCGTTCAGTTTTTCAGTTGCAGTTTTGAAGTCAAAAGCAGGTGTACATCATAATGGGTGAGAACTCATTGAGAGGTGATACGCCTCTATTTTCACTCCATTCCTGGTTTGGACATCAAAAACTGCATCCGAATAACTGCATCCTTTAAGTGTTCTCTAATTTTGATCAGTGATTTTTACAATGATCTAATTTGCATTTTTATTCCATGTTTTAGAACTTATACAATTTATGAAATAAGCTTATTATATTAGATAAGCTTCTAGAAGTGTAAATTATTAAGCACATTATTTGTATTATAAAAGTAAAGACAATTTGTTGAATTAACCTGTTGGTTATAAAAATATTTTTAAGAAATCAATTATCATATAAAGAATGATATTTTCCCTTGGGATCATGTTCTCTATATCTATGAATTGTGGGAATATATGAGGTGGGGATGACCTGGCACTGATAAAAGGGTGGTCTGGTTTTGGTCAAGCAAAGTAACTGAATCTGAAGATAAAGCAAATATATCTTAGAGATAAAAATGTAATATACATACATTCTCACATAAGCACAACGTTTCTTCACACTTATTATGTATCATATAAAGGTAATAATTCACATAAAGTACCATAAATAATTATAAAAATAATGTGGCTTTATGACTACATTTTCGAAAAAACAAAACCCTGATGGCAAATGACTAATAAAGTTGTGATTAATGTTTTTTTTTTATGTGATTAATGTAAATTTTTTCCCCAAAGAATTCCAGATGTTAGAAAATAATTGGTTCAGCCATGGTTTTTATGTCATTGACATGTGAACAGACCTTACACGTCTAAATCCCACACTGGACTATGAGCACATTGTTGGCCAATATTGTACAGGTAGCCCAAGGGTTCACATAAGCCTATTGTGGGTCCATTTTTTCACCACATGTATCTTAGGTTTTTTTTATTTTTTGGTGTATAATTGAGAATTTTGGAAGGTCTTTTTTGTGCCTTATTTACTAATGGTTGCGCGCTGCACTTTTGTCGGACTGTGCACCTTTTTCAGGGACTGCACAGCTTGCACAGATATTTAACAGGTGTCTGCACTGGGATTGTATCACATTGATCGCTTTTTGGCGCAGCTGCACTGGCTTTCATGTGACACAGGTCGGGGTGCCCCTTCAGACGATTCGACTCACTCGCAATGAGCGTAGGATTTAACTTTAAAATTGTGTCGGAATCCAATGCACTTATATGCACCAGGAAGAAGATGGTGAACTCCAGCAGACCAGAGCGGGGAAGCGACACATGCAGGATATCGGGCGCACAATCGTTGGACAATGCACTTTCAGTTAACTCAATAGGACAGGTTAGTAAATGTGCCCCTATATGCAGTCACAGGTAGCGCTCGGGATGCATTCTTCAAAGCAAATGCAGAAATGCATGCATTTTACATGTTACCATGCATTTGGTTGGTTTGAAAGTGTTTCTATTTATTGTTGGAAGTGTAAGCAGCTGTGTTACATTTTCACAGCTACTTACACTTCCAACAATGAAGGAGAATTGCTTTCTAACTAGCCAAATGCAAGGTAAAATATAAAACACACGCTTTTCTGCAATGAATTTAAAAATGTGTTTGACCGTAACCTAAAAGCATGTCAACTAATTGTTAAAAAGGGTCCAAGAAGACCTAAAAAGTTGCAAAATTAAGCAAAAAAGTGATACATAAGTTGCACAGAACATCTGGAAAATAAAGATACATAAGGCACTGCACAAGGTGCAGACCAAGGTGTACAAACAACAGCAAAAGTCGCAGTGAAAAGTTTCAAAAACAAGTAAAAAAAAAGCAGGATAAAAACAAGCAGAAATAAAGATACATGTCCCCCATAGACTTCTAAGGAGAGCTGTAATATGATACCTAAGGAAATAGCAGTCTATCTTAGGAGACTATTACAAAATTAAGCAGATCTATTTAAGAAGGAGGATGGAAGATGAAAAGAGCAAGTTGAGTGGAGAAAGAAGAATTTTTCAGTAATAAGATATATTATAAGGCTTCTTATTTGATTTTACTAGTGAATTAGGCAAAGTCTGCGCAGGTTTAGGCAAATTAGTGGTCTTCTAGCTGAAGTCTAGTTTCAGGACCCAAATCCACAATATTTGGCATGGATTTGAACATTGCAGTTTGCCTTCACTCGACTGTATAGCTACATACAGTTATTACTTGACCCATGTTAGCAAAAACATATTTTTTTTTATTAGCAGCCCAAAGCCAAGGCATTTAAAGGGTTAACAGCCACCTATAGCGGGTGTTACTGGCAGATTTACGTCCCAGCCCCCAATGGGGCTCACAATGGGACTATGCCAACATATTTTTTTTATTAGCAGCCCAAAGCCAAGGCATTTAAAGGGTTAACAGCCACCTATAGCGGGTGTCACTGGCAGATTTAAGTCCCAGTCCCCAATGGGGCTCACAATCTAATCAACCTACAAGTATGTTTTGGAGTGTGGAAGGAAACCCACGCAAACACAGAGAGAACATACAAACTCTTTGCAGATATTGACCTGAATGGGACTTCAACCTAGGCCCCCAGCACTGCAAGGCTGAAGTGCTAACCACTGAGCCACTGTGGGTGTTAAGGCTACTCAATGCCCAAGTAGCCTCCAGAGTGCTGTCTTCTTACCCGTCCCTGTTGTGCTCCTCATTTGGCTCGTGCATGCACAAAAGCTCCAGCTGCCACTGCACCTCATCTCCGGATCTAGTGCTGGCTTTAGTGTGATGCTTGCGTGCGATCTGCAATGCATCGCATGCTTCTCTATCCTCTCTGCTTGTGCCAATGCATAAGCCAACTCAGGAGCACGACAAGTACACGAAAGAAGGCCGCATTCAGGAGGCTACTGGGAAGTGGAGTAGCTTTAGCACCTGGTAAGGCTACTTGACGCAAGAGTAGCCTTTCAAAATAATTTACATCTAAGATGGCGTTTTTATTAAAATTGGTTCGTTTCTTCGACTAGCCAATAACAGTGCAGGAATGAGTGAGGAAAGAGGAAACTATCAACAGATCTATATGTAGGTTCACGATGGTAGATATCCTTTAATTTGAACATTCTCATCCACATTATCTACTTTACACAACAAAGTACCAACTCAGCAATTTATACAGATAAATAAACTCCCATAGACTTATTCTTAGTTGCAATTTTTTTTCTTTACTGTAGATGTATAGAATACCAGTAGACACCCTCATGCTTACTCAGATGACTGTAAAATCATGTTTTACTGTCATAACTTTTACCATATCCCTTGTGATATTAAGAAACGACCCATTGATCTCTCTTCTGCCTTTTATTCAATTCATATTTTGGTTCCAAATTACAGACAAGCAGGAGTTACCGGGATTCCTAAATTCTGATGATCTAACAGCGCACATATGTACTTATCTTTTACAGACATAATCACTGTGTCATTCTTTTCACTACCACAAAAGATGGATATTGCCAAAGTGTTCTTAAAAAGGCTCCATTAATTATGCGGCAGATAAGGGTTTCAACAGGGATATACAAAAGATATTGTTTATCTATTTCACAGTGAAAGTAAATTAAATATTTCTCCTGGTGTTTGGGAAGGCATTTAATCATTGATCCATTTAAGACGGGTTTTAAGACATGGTAAATGGGTTTTATTTTTTTTTAAATGTTGCCTGGGCAAAATAAAATCTAAAAAATAATAGGAGCGACAATAATACTATTCTTAATTATATAAAATATGGTAAAAAAAAATTAAAATTTACCTACAAAAAGTGTTTAAATGAAGACTTAACTTGTTTTACATATGTATATATAAATATGAATGAATAAATAAGAATGAATTATTTTCTACTGTTTAAAAATTATTACGGAAAAACTACCGACCTCCCCTACTGAGAACAGAGAACATAATGTACGGAGAAAGCTCCCCAAAAACCCAACTCGTTGGGAAGACCACCTCAGACCAGAATTAGGGAAATTATTTTCAGTTCTTCAAAATATTTTGTGTGCTGACCTTCTTCTTTAAGATGATAACAAGAGATGAAAGGCCATGATAGGATTTGGGTTTGGTGTTCCGGTTCGGCCACCTGACCCGGTCATATTACCAGATTGGTGGCTAAACAGCTAATCCAGCAAATTAATGCCTCTATCAACTAGCCATGGCAATGACTGGCCAGAGGACCCCCCTGACATGTCAGGGGAGCACCCAACCACGAGTCCGTTCATCTCTAACAATGACTTTAGATTTCTCCAAGTAGTTTCATTATATGTGTGTCATCTTACTCTGTACATAAAAATTGTTCCTCCCCACAGGGGTAAAGCTTGGAGAAACAAATGCCTTGGGATTGGTCTCCAGTAATAGTAGTAATATAGCATGACACACACCAATGTGTGAAATATACTTTATACATGTAAAATAAATAGTACAATTAAGTTCTGACCAATAGCCTTCAAAAAATAATATTCATGTAGGTAACAGGAGGCATTTTTGTAACATTTTAGGGGCCCAATTCACTTGACAACTCCAGTGGGAATAGGAAAGCAGAGGATGCCAAAAATGTTTTAAACACTCCCCATCATTAAAAGACCTCCTTTATTCTCTTATTTTATCTTTTTCTTTAACTTTTGGAACTTTTTACGCAACTATCAAAAACAACCTAAATCCCATCAAATCAGAAAAAGAGCTTACAACCCAAAACTCTGCCATCACTAGACTCCCTACCTCTGCTCAGCTACTAGTTACTGCGTCAGTTACTGTGAACTAACTTGATTTATGAAACATCTCAATAAAATGGTTGCAGCACATGATCTTGTTATGACTTATAACAGGCACAAGGTTTTTTTTGGCATTTGAGGTGGTGTTGACAGGACACAAACATAGCTATGTTCAGACCCAGAAGAAGTTTGGGTTCAGCGGTCATTTCAACCATCATGCAGCACCGGCATTTATAGAGTAACATCTGGTGTTACCAGTGGGGGGGTGAATGTTCAGGTTCAGTACCTGAAACAAATTCAGTCGGACCCTAGCCTTAATGGGTCTGCTCACCTGTAATCAGAAGGCATGAGAAATAGAACTCAATGGGGCACATGTATCATAAGATCGGCTTTGTGCATCTGTTTTTTGGGACTTTGGCTTTTCGGCTGGTCAGATGAATCTTACTGGTTTGTCATTATTGATACATGTGGCGTTTCCAAGAAAGTTTCTAGAAGGTTTCCAAAAATTGCAATTAGCTTCAAGCTATTTTCTATGGCTGATCAGGAACAGTTGTGGATGTGCTCCAAAATTCACAACTTTTTTGAGAATCTTTTAAAAAGTTGCAACTTTTACATCTAGATTCAGGTGATAACTTGATTCAGGTGATACAGAAAACTAGACAAAGGCGAACTTTGAAGGGAGACTGTTCTAGGTGTGAAAATAGTCGCAAATGAGCACGAGTATCAAAAATTAAAGAAAAAGCCAAGCAAAAAGTTTGATTCATGTGCCCCAATGAGACCTTTATGTAACTCTAAGGGGATCATTTACCTTTTCTTTTCTCTTATACCTGCAGCCCAAGAATTTTCTAGTGTAGCGCATGAAAACGTCACAACTTTGGTGAAAATAAACTCTAGTTCCAAATAGATGGAGGAGAATGATTACAAGGGGTTGCAGAACAATTTGCAACTTTGTGCTGCATGATATTTTAACCACAAAAATCTAAAACTTAAAAAAAACACAAATATCCAGACAAAAGATAAATGACCCCCATAAATTATTTGTTGTTTTATAAAAATTTTACTTAAATGAGGTCTATATATTTATATCCAACAGAAAATAAAATCCCATAGGATCAGATTTTGCACAGTCCGTGATATGGAGATGCCATAATGCAGTGAAGGTGTCATGTACCTCACTACAGGCTCGGGACTTTGATTTAACAACATTAAAATTGGGGTTATTTTAGCTCACTTGCCCTATATTTAAAAAAAAAAACCTAAAATAAAAGTGTCAATTTTACATCAACCTATAATTTAGTTTTTCAATTCCTTTGAAAAAAAAAACATGAATAACAAAAAATTATAATTGGATACCATTTTATTATTTATTTTTTTTCACAGTTCCTATAGCCCTTTAATCGTTTTTAATGTTTAAAAGCAGTTATTAATTAAAAGCAAAAGTTAATCATTTTATAACATTTTTGGATGTTATTTTACTGTCTAGTAAGGTTCAACTCACCAAGGTGATGATTGACACTCCCAAACTTTTGCCTCTCACAAAGATGTTTTATCATAACCTTTTACAGAGTCACAGATACATTGATGAAGGTGAAGTGAGTGGATTATATAGGACTTTTTATTACATATACAAAAACGTCTTGAGAGGCCAATGGCAGGACCTCACAAGGACTGTTTACAGAAGGTACTGTCATAGTCCCCTCTTCCTACAACTATATTTATTTATGACGCCATTAAGCAAACTCCACGGAAAAGTTCTTTTTCACGTGATTCCCATTCTCTACAAATAAACAGTGAATGCTCTAAGCTTATGTGATGTCACCCGTTTCATTAATGGGACCTATGGTTTCACTTATGAGATACGAGGCTGCTATGAAAACACCATTAATAAGGGTAATTGTGATTTCCTGCTGACACTATTGGATCTTCACATTCACACAACAGGGCAGGGAATTTCCATAGTTATAAATGAACTCTATGGTAAGTAGCATGTGTAGTTTTCCATCAGCAATCAGCTTTGGAGAGCTTTAGTGTGCATTATAGTAAGTAAAGTAAGAGTAGTCACTGCAGTTATTGAGCACTAAATCTTTGTCACATTTTAATCCCCAAATCCTATGGGATTTGTTCAATAGAAAATGCATTCAGCTTTGTACTTTAATGAAGTAAATGAGCGTTTGATGAGATACGCAGGATACATTTATTGCGACATATCCTTCTCCGCTATAAAGTACAGCTACTTTCCTTAAATTCAAAAATCACAATCCTCGCTGACCATAATATAAAATATATTCCATGTAATCAGTCAAAAATTAATCAACTCCCAAATCCCACAGTAAAAATCATAATAATAATAATAATAATAACAATAATACTACTAATAGCAGTAATAATTCTGATAATACAATAATGATAATTAATTATTATTATTTAATATTAGAATTACTATATTTTTTAATTATATTTTTATATTTATATATTATTTATTATTTTTTATATTATTATTGCTGTTAATAATATAAGGATTTCTTTTTACAAGATTAAGATTGCTTTATTCAATAACAATTAATAATAATAATAATAATAATAATAATAATAATAATAATAAAATAATAATAATAATAATTATAAAATTAGTTATTGAAAAGATAAACTTGAATATTTGACATTTGTTAAATGGACCATTACTCATTCATTCCCCCAGATCCATGGTTTTACGAATTAAGACATAAATGATCATATTGAGCGACGATTACTTACATGCATTTCTAGTTCCAGTAAAAAAAAAAAAAAAAAACAACTAGATAACAGTATAAAAGATTGAGATTTTTTTTAAAGTAAAATACTCTAAAATTAAATATCATTTTTAGAAAATATATAAAAAAAATGAATACTTATGATAAAAAAAATCTAAAAAAAAGCAACATATCAGTGGGTAATAATAATAAAAAATGACGATTTGTGTAACCACAGACTATCATTTCGGTGAACAGTCAGCACTTAGGACTATCTGAACATCAGGGATAGCAAAACCAATGTCATCTCAATACCAACCATATAGATATTAGCAGATAAGGTAATAAAATACAACACATACCTATAAAATGTAAGAGCACAAATGATAAAAAGCAGTCATCCAATGAAAGTAAATATTCTAGAAGTTAAAGAAAAAAAAATAACCATTTTTTTTTTTAGATTTTTTTTTTGCAGATTCCACCAGTTTGCTAATGAAGAGCTAATTAATGACACCACTTACTAAACACAATGCAATGCTTTCTCAATGGTACATTTACCTGACATCTCCCCTTCTCTCCAGCTCTGTCCCAATACAAATCTTCTTCATACAAGTTTTTTTTTCTTCTCCATCTTCTTTGCTGCATAATCCCAAGAATAATGTCGCTTTTTCCCTACAGAAGAGCAGCGTTACCTCTTCCCCTTATAAATCAGACTAATGGAGCCTGTAGATTAGATTGATCTTTTCACTATGTGGTTTTCTCCAGCATTTGACATAGTTTCTCGCTGCTTAAAGAATCCAGGCTCTTCTCAAGTGCCTATAAAGATTTTTTCTTGTGTCTCTCTTTTTTTTTTTTACTTTTTTTTTTTTTTTGCAGCCATTGTCCTTTTTTTTTAAGCTTTAACAATTGAGCATGTCCTACACAGAGAGTAAAAGAGCAATTTCTCCCAGGACTCACCCAGATACAGTCTAGTATTGAACACAGTTGTCTGATTCAAATCTCCCCTAACAAATCAGATGACATCTATGTGGATGTCACCAGATAAGACTACAATGACAGTTCACTTATCCTTTTGCGAATCAATTCTCCCACAATGCATCTGTCAGACAACTCTCACTCAGTAAAAGCAATTTTTTTTTCTTGCTGTCTGACACTGTAATTGCTCTGAAATTTTCAATGAACGTTTTACAAGATCTCCCCTGAACCATGATGAAAAACTTAACTTTTGCAAAAAAAAACAGAGGCTGACAGGGAAAAGATAAAAGACCCTTTCTTTCTTTTCGGGTATTTTTTTTTCCTTCGGTCCCGTGCTGGCTCATACAGGAATTCTTTCATATTATCAGCAAACTGTTGAACAGAAGGATAGATTACGTCCCATTTATTTTGTCAATCAGATTTAAAGCTCTCCTTCGCGACGGCCCTTACTGGAGAACTGTTTGTGATATCTGCCTCTAGGCCCCATGGTGGGTGAGTGTATATCTACTTCAAAATAACAAATAGAAACACAATAACCATTGTTGTAAAATTCTATCTATCTATCTATCATCTATCTATCTACTTATCTAAGATTTAGAAGAAGGGAGCAGCACTCCAAAAGTCGAGTTTAAAGCTTGGTGATCTTTATTGAGGCAAGTGGCAACATTTCGGTGTTAGACACCTTTTAAGGCTTGAAAAAGGTGTCTAACACCGAAACATTGCCACTTGCCTCAATAAAGATCACCAACCTTTGAACTCGACTTTTGGAGTGCTGCTCCCTTCTTCTAACTCCTGTCTATGTAAGGACCAAGACAGGACCTTTGCAGGTTTTGCACCCTCCCCCTTCTTAGGGGTTCCATAAAGCTGAGCATACTTGAACTCTACTACTTTTATTTATTTATCTTTCTATCTATCTATCTAAGTATCGTAAGATCTAGAGCAGCACAACAAAAATTGTGGGAAAA
The DNA here is from genome assembly GCF_040894005.1 of Engystomops pustulosus. Classification (NCBI taxonomy): domain Eukaryota; kingdom Metazoa; phylum Chordata; class Amphibia; order Anura; family Leptodactylidae; genus Engystomops; species Engystomops pustulosus. The sequence goes on along the minus strand of NC_092411.1, from coordinate 26,337,115 downwards.
AAAATATCTGTACGACTATTGGCAGAGGTCCCTAATTGATAAGCCAAAGAATAGGCTCTACTCTCACTCAGAGTGCTGCCTATTCCTTGGGTCATTTATCTATTCATCTATCTATCTATCTATCTATCTATCTATCTATCTATCTATCTATCTATCTATCTACAGTATCATATATCTATCTATCATATATCTATCTTCATCAATCTAAATATGGTTTACATAGAAATATGAGAGACCTTTCTGAAGACATTGCCCATTCTAGCCTACAATTGCTGGTCCAAAGGGATACCTTTAACTAATATTGATCTACTGTCTCTCTATAGGGAATACACTGTTGCGGATAATAAATTTTTTTTAGATTATTTTATACAAATACACAAAAAATATATATATTTACATTTATTTTAATCCATGGACTGGGTTTCAAGTTTTTATAACTTTTTGCCCCAGTAACACCCGTGATCATCGTTACTGTTGAAATGGGCCGTTGCCATTTTGAGAAGGATCATACCTCCTGATGACTTCATCATGTAGTAACGATTCTCCCCAAAATGGCGGTTCAAGTTCAGGTCAGCTCAACATTACTCATGACCACAGAGAGAGTTAAAACTAAGTATGTGTTTATGTGCTATATTACAGGGCAGTGTGAATGCCTCTTGAATGCTGAATCTTAGAATATCACAGTCTTAGGCTCAGCTCACACCTGCATTGTGGTTTTCGGTACAATTTACATTTCAGGAGAGTGTAACGGAAACTAAGAATGGCAGTTGAGGGGAGAGTCTCCGTTCACCTTCCGTTTCCCATTTACGTGCCTTCTGTTACAATTCCATTGCTGCTTCTGTGCTATTTCATATTATATGGGGGAAAGGAATCAACCAAATGGAGGTGTGAACTAAACCTTACAATCACCATTGTGTGATACTTACTGTTCTTAAGAGATAACCCCTCAACAACCACCTTTTAGTCTTGAAGGCCAGAATGAAAGGCCACTGTTATCCCATATGTGTCACAGAGCATGTTAAGCTAATCCATGATATTGGAAAATACGGAATTTTTCATTATGTAGTGTTAATTATGACAAATGATATTAACATGGTGATTTTTCCTCAAAGTCAATGCACCCCTATTTATTTTAATATTTAAAACCAGATACTAATAATTATTCTATTTCTGTTTCTTTTTTGTAAATGGACATTAGAGACATGAACTGCAATGTGGGGTCGGTGCTAAACATTGCTAATTCAACCTGAAATTCAGGTTCGCGTTTGGCATTCATGGTTCGGCTCAAACAACTCCTTCACTGGTAACACCAGCGCCTGGTGACATCCGGTGTTAACTGTTTAAGTAGCACCATCAAAGTTGGTGCCGCTTCGCCATTTACTGTTATGGGGAACGACAATCCTTGGGAAAATGGTGGCTTTGTCGGCAGCATTGAAATGGTAACACCCACTCGTTGGAGTTACCAGAGGGTGTGAGCGAGACCAAATTTTCCCAAATTTGGCCAAACCTTAACTTGAAAGGGCTTGTTCATCCCTAGATATAATTAAAAACAAGTTTAAAGGAACTTGCAGAAAAAAGATGACTTTGAAGGCAAAATTTTGTGTCCATGATCTGTAACCTGCGTGGAGGTCATTTTAAATGAGGGTGGAACTGAGATGTGACTCCAACTATTGCCAATATGTTATCTGCACACAATATACTATTTACCTTTCATTGTAATCCTAAAGTCACACTGTCACAATGTACCTGTACAGAACATGTTGCCACCCGCATCATGCTTCAAAATATTTTTTTTTAAATTTAACAAAAAATTCTGTAAAACTTGCAAGTAAATGTTTAGATTAATCAACATAAAGGTTGTCCTAGCACAAGAAGAATAAAAAGTCATGTTTCTTATGAAGTGATGTATGAGTCATAAACGAGCACACTGTATATATCGAGTGGGCTTTTTCATTAAAATTATTACCATATTATGTATGATTTCCCCACAGAGATGTGTTTAGCATTTGTTAAAACTAAGTGAAGTCACCAGATATTGTCAGCAGTGATAGATGATGCGCAGTCTAACAATACAGCTAGATATTATAGAGATATAATATTGTATTATAACATACAATAGTATATCATATAAAATACTTACATATTTGTGATTTCCATGACAATTGTTGAGGTCCTCTTTCTTTAAAATTGGAGGATACCCACACAAACATGGAGAGAACATGCAAACTCTTTGCATATGTTGACCTTGATGGGACCTGAACCCAGGACCCCAGCACTGCAAGGCTGTAGTGCTAGCCACTGAGCCACTGTTTTAGGACCTGAATAAAACAATGAGAAGTCTACAGTATAGGCCCCTTCTAAGGTCCGTGTCCAGTTTTTTGTCGGAATTTGCACATTCTCTTTGGTACAAACTGCTTGCATCGGAAGAAGTGTCCGAGACACATTTCTGGCGCATGCGGCACAATTTTCAAGGTCGATTTTTTTGTTATATTGTCTATACACAATAGTGGGAGGGGCTTGAACAAATGTTATCTTCCCCGAGTTTTTGATATAAAGGAGGAGACTTCTTAAAAGCGATCTCTACAGAAAGGATTTTTTTAATCCAAATATAATGTTCTATGGCAATAGTAAAACAAAATCAGGATTGTAGGTATTTTCCTAAATATATTGTGGCATCAAATGTAAAACTAAAATGTATAGAATAAGTTATTTTCTGATGACACATTCCCTTTAACTTCAAAACTCCCAACTCAAATACGGAAATGTGCCACAAGGTTTGGCTGACTTCATTGTTTGTTAGCAATTTATCATAGCAAAAGTTCAAGGGAAGTACAGTGGTTAGTCAAGGTCTTGTCAAGACTACAGTGGGCTGGGCACCAGGCCCAGATGTATAGTAGCCAAATCCCAAAGAAAGTATTAAAAAAAAGCATTGGAGGCAGGAGGATGATAAGAGCCAAGACTGGGATGATGTCAATGCAGTTGTCTGCTCTGGCAAGAAATTTGAAATGGACAATGTTCAATTAGACTTTAGAGATATATGAGAAATGTGTTGTTGCACATTTTAGTTGTGAAAATGTAACCTTTAACCTTACTGGGAACTGGAGGATCAAAAAATAAGGCAAATAGTTTTATTTATTGTTTTATAAAAGTTGAGGCCAAGATTCACAAGTTCCAAATTGAAAATTATAAGCTGTATTTTTTATTTACAGCAGTAGTGATTGAGTGCCCATTGTGTTACCGGTCTTACCCGCTTTACAGAAGAAGACAATAGCATTTTTCATATAAATTTTCCATTCTTCCTACTCTTCATAATTTTATGAAGGCCACTCCTCCTAATTTTTCGAAGGCCACTCCTCATAATGTGATGGAAGCCACTCCTCCTAATTTATTGAAGGCCGCTACTCAATATTTGCTAGAGCCCACTCCTATTTTAATGGAAGAAGTCCAAAAAATAAATTTACACACATTTTATACAAATGAATACAAATATTTTGTTCTGCCTAAAATCTGGAAAAAATATGCATTTTGACTTTCTGAAATGTATCTGATCACAATGAGCAAGTTTCTATCAATTAGAAATGAGACCAACTCTCCTAATTTGCCAAAGTTTTTTTTTTTTTTTTTTTAATATGCATACTATAAGAAAACTATAAGAAATATATTTTTTCTTACAAGACAATAACATTTGTGTAATATATTTAATCACGATGATTAAGATTCCTATGCAACCCATTTAGTACCATTTCAAGGCAAACCCCTATGATTTGAAGCCACTCCCAATGTATCGAAGCCCACTATTCACAATTTGACGGAGGCCACTCTTCATAATTTATCGAAAGACACTCCTCATAGTTTATTGGGGGCACTCATCATAATTTATCAATAGCCATTCCTAATAATTTGACAGAGGCCACTCCTATAATTTTTGAAGCCCACTCCTTATAATTTGATGAAGGCCATTCCTCATAATTTATCACAGACCACTACGCATAATTTATCAAAGGCCACTCACCATAATTTTTCAAAGCCTACTACACATAATTTATCAAAGGCCAATCCTCATAACATGACGGAGGCCACTCCTCATAATTTATCGAAGGCCACTCCTCATAACGTGACAGAGGCCACTCTGCATAATTTATCAAAGGTCACTCCTCATAATTTATTGAAGACAACTACTCAGAATTTATCGAAGGCCACTCCTCATAATGTGACAGAGGCCACTCTTCATAATTTATCGAAGACCACTCCTCATAATTTATCGAAGACCACTACTCATAATGTGACAGAAGCCACTCTTCATTATTTATCGAAGACCACTCCTCATAATTTATTGAAGGCCACTCCTCATAATGTGACAGAGGCCACTCTTCATAATTTATCGAAGACCACTACTCATAATTTATCGAAGGCCACTCCTCATAATTTATCGAAGGCCACTCCTCATAATGTGACAGAGGCCACTCTTCATAATTTATCGAAGACCACTCCTCATAATTTATCAAGGCCACTCCTCATAATTGGACAGAGGCCACTCTTCATAATTTATCGAAGACCACTCCTCATAATTTATCGAAGGCCTCTCCTCATAATGTGACAGAGGCCACTCTTCATAATTTATCGAAGACCACTCCTCATAATTTATCAAGGCCACTCCTCATAATGTGACAGAGGCCACTCTTCATAATTTATCGAAGACCACTCCTCATAATTTATCGAAGGCCACTCCTCATAATGTGACAGAGGCCACTCTTCATAATTTATCGAAGGCCACTCCTCATAATGTGACAGAGGCCACTCTTCATAATTTATCGAAGCCCACTCCTCATAATTTATTGAAGGCCACTCCTCATAATGTGACAGAGGCCACTCTTCATAATTTATCGAAGACCACTCCACATAATTTATCAAAGGCCACTCCTCATAATGTGACAGAGGCCACTCTTCATAATTTATCGGAGACCACTCCTCATAATTTATCGAAGGCCACTCCTCATAATGTGACAGAGGCCACACTTCATAATTTATCGCAGACCACTGCTCATAATTTAATGGAAAAAGTTAAAAAACAAAATTTACACACATTTTCCAGAAATGAATACCATATATTAGTCAGCATCTTCCATTCCGCCTACAATAAGAAATATATTTTAACTTCAAAATAACATTTCTGAAATGTATCTGATGACAATGAGCAAGACCTTGTTCATTTAGAAATGAGGCTTACCCTCCTAATTTGACCAAAGAAGTAATTTTTTGGGGGGAAATCAACATATATTTTTTTGCCTTCTTCCTCAATTCCTACAAACTACAAGAAATATATTTTTACAGGAAGATAACATTTCTACATTTCTGATAGGCAGCTGATCACAATGAGCAAGATCCTTGTGCGAGCCATTTAGTACCATTTCAAGGCTACCCCTCATGCTTTCAGGTCATCCATTATATGCTTACGAGTGGAGCACCTCACGGTGGGTAGCTGTAGATAATGAAATGGCCACTTTTTGTTACAGAATTAAATGGTCTACACTCTAAGTAGATTTGTTCCTGGAATGCTAAAAGCATGGTAGTATGTGCTCACATTCAACTTTGTTTTTATTAAGTCAGCATAATGAATTGACTTTCGAGTAGGTATGTGGCATATTTTTTTTCGAGTGCATCAATATTGTAGTGATGCACTTTAGCAAGTGAACTTTTTCCCCCCCTATTCTCTGTGCAGAGATATAGTTTTATGAGACCGAGAAATAAGTGCAGGCTGCTGCCATTTATACAGAGAGCAAAAATCAATAGGTGCTCTACAGCTGTTATTGATAGTTGCATTAGGAGCACTATGTGTTATTACATTTATACGGCTCTTCACTTTACAAATGCTATCTCTAGAAAGCTGCATTTATTTATTGAGCTAGCTTTACATTTGTCACACCAAATAATGTATGATAACTGGCAATTCATTAATGTAGCCTTGGTCTCACAAGCACTTTAGGAGTTAAATGATGGTATAAAAAATATGACATTTTGTTCTTTAACATCCGGCACTGGACTCATTTTTCTGTTTTAAAAATTTCCTTGTAGGTGTTCAGTATTTTTAATGGGATTGTCTCCGATAGGCAAAAATTAGCATAGCCTTTGGGTAAGAGTATTGGCTCATATTTTGGAAGCATGCCCTTAGCCTTTCATTACTGGATGTATGCCAAAACCCGAGACCTTTATTTTCTTTTAATGGAAATCAAGCATTAAAATCCATCATGATAAACCAGGGACACTTACACATAGATCCAGGCACCGTGACTGTGGTAATCTTCTTATATTTGTTATCCATGGCCCCCTTTCTTCTAAAATGTAACTTTTACAATTATGCTAATGAGCTAGAAGGTAATTAGGGGAGGTTACCAGAGCCCCTCTGTGGTGTAGCTCCACAGGCTGTTACACAGGGGGCACATTTACTTACCCGTCCCGCCGGGAACCCCTAGGTGCATTGTCCGATGAGGATTCGGAGCTGCTGTGATTCACTAAAATTGTGCGTCCAATTTCCTGCATGTGTTGCTTCCCCGCTCAGGTCCGCCGGAGTTCACCATCTTCTTCCTGGTGCAATGTAAGTGCATGGCTTGCGACACAATTTTGAATGTTAAATCCTGGGCTCATACTGAATCAGTTGGGTTGTCCGATGGCCAAGCTCCCCGATTTGTGTTGCATGAAAGTCCGATTGTGTGCTCAAAAAAAACCAGTTAAATGCGGGGAAAAACGGAAAAACTGGGAAACCCGACAAAAATGCAGTCTGCGGACCCTTAGTAAATGTGCCCCATTGTCTCCAAAAATTAAGATCTTTGTTCCTGTGTGCATTTGCTAACATTAATCTGTCTTTTTTATCTTTCTTTTGGAGTCATGGCTTCTTCCTGGTGGAGTGGGCTTTTAACCCATGTCAATACAAATCTCATTTTACTGTGGAAAATGACACACACCAGCTTCAGCTTGCATCTTCACAAGGTCTTTTGCTATTGTTTTGGGTCGATGTCGTGCACATTTCAGACCAAAGCATATTTATCTCTAAACACACAACCTCTCTTCTTATTGAGTGGTATTATAGCTGGACATTACCATCTTGTTTGTACTTATTTATAATTGTTTGTACAGATAAATTAGGCATCTTCAGATTTATGAAGATTGCACCCAGGGATAAACCATGCTTGTGCAAGTCAACAATTCTCTTCCTGATATCTTGGCTGATTTACTGTATAAAGATTTTCCAAAGACATGACATCATCATATGGCCTATCCCAAATTGTTTAAAGGCCTATCAATTTTAGCATATGTAAACTTTTGACTTTGCAGAAAGTCATTAAAATTACAATAAAAACCTTTCACTTCTTATTCTGGCATTTGGCAAATATGAATAATTTTGTTAATCCTAAATAACCAAAAAAAAGGGAAATATTTATTCTAATTTCATGTGAAATAGCGAGAAAATCATGGATATGTGCCTTTTTAAATAGTGCATGCAGATTTTTGGTTTTAACTGTGGATGTATGGTCAAAAGAACAGGTAGGGATTGATGTGCTGATCAATTGTAAAGAGATTTTCTATCACAAAGACGTTGAAGGGCCTGAAATGTGTAGTCTACCCATTTATCCAATAAACGTCTTTGTGATCAAAAGAGTCTTTACACTTGAGCAGTGCATTGATTCCTATCTTAATTTTTGACCATACATCAATATATGCAAGGCACACATAAGGAGGAGTACAAGAAAAAATAAAGGTTTTGTGTAAACCTACCTTCTCGCAGTTCAGACTATTTGTAGGAGATATGCCTGGCTGCAGGGTCTTCCTTAAAGCAATCAGTTGATCACCAGAATGTAGACACCAAAAAATTGTGTTGCTTGAGAAAGAACGCACTGTTCGAAATGCGTTATCAATACTTTTAATAGTTTTTTTAATGGATACTTTCCTATCTTTTGATTGTAAGGAGAAATAACCGCACCAACGTCCAACGTGCCAAAATCATCAGAAATCTAGGGGCACATTTAGTTACCTATCCGACGGAGTTCACTCAAAGTGAATTGTCCGTGTATGCACTGTGCCGCAATTCACTAAGATTGTGTGTCCGATATCCTGCATGTGTCACTTCCCCGCTCAGGTCTGACCGAGTTCACCTTTTCTTCCCGCTGCATGTAAGTGCAATGTCTTGCTACACAAATTAAAAGTTAAATCCCGCGCTCAGTCCGAATCAGTCGGATCGTCCGACGGCACGCCCCCCGATTTCTGTTGCATGAAAGCCGGCACAGCTGAGCCACAATCCGAACGCGTGGGACACAATCCCAGCGCAAACCCTTGTTTAATATCTGTCACAGCTGCGCAAATCCCGAAAACCGTGAACAGTCTGACGAAAGTCAGTAGTAGTAAATTAGCCCGATAGACTTCTACATTTAAGTTTCCCTAAAGCCTTTCAGCACAAACACTTTCTACATTTAACTGATATTACGGCTCCCTGCGAATTATAAAATCCTAAAGTCTTGGGAAGTGGAACAGAGTGAGATATGGACAGAAAGGCAGTGGCATGGATATAAGGTATTCACTAGGATGGATCTTAGAACATGTCCTACCTGTATGCTGGGGTTAGGACATGATAGGAACCGGGAGGCTTTAAAGTAGGAGGAGTCACACCAATATTCATTAGAATATTCTTGTGGATGTTTTTAATTCCTTGCCCCCCAAATTCAAAAATACATTTTGATATACTTTGCTTTTCCTGATTAAATATAATTATAAACCTTTTACATTGAAATAAATTTGATATTTTTTTTAGTGTTACGGCTTCCTGTCATATAAAAAGAATGTAGTGATAATGTAAATCGTATACCGACAAGTCCTCGAAGGAAGACATGTTTATAAGGACCAGCACAGATGACTTATACTCATGTCAAAATTTCAAAAGAATAGTCAGTTTGTAAGATTCTTTTCCCATTATCATTGGGCACAAAAATATTTTATGCAGTGATTTAAGAATTCCAAAAACATTTCAAAACTTTCCATTTTATCATAGTCACACAAAAATATTTTACTAGTTAGAAAAATGGCAAACTTTGTTACTCCCATGTAAATAATATTTTATGTGCCACAAAAAGCTTTTAAAAGATCTGTAATTTATTGTTCTACATGGCTGTCACGTCAAGATTTCATTGGAGTCCCCAGATATAATTTAGTCCTTTAAAGCTTTACATTTAATAATGCCTTGAAAATGGACAAAAAATACTGTAGTTGATGTAGGTTTGTACTAGGTGTTCTGTGTGAAAATGACATATTTTAATATTGGTAAGACTTTGATTTGAGCACAAAGTTTTCTCAAGTCTAAACTATAAAAAATCTTAATCTTCATAAAAAAAAGTGCCCGTGTCTTATAGTCATGAGAATCCAGCACTGCCAGACCTTCCTGACCACTGTCCTGACGATCAGGTGAAGGGCTGACAAAGCATTTCGCCCAATCTCTGAGAGAGCAGAGCCTTTGCACCATTTTCTCCTTCTCCTGGCCGTCCAGACAAGCTATGGCTGCAGGACTTAGAGTGATATCAGAATCATGTGACTGATCACATGCTTTTTGTATCACTGCAAGGTCCTTAAGGGGGTTGTCCACTTTTAGCAAATAATCGATATGGTTTGCTTCAGGAAGTGTTACACAATTTTGAAATATACTTTCTGTATCAATTTCTTACAATTTTCTAGATCTCTGCTTGCTGTAATTTTATAGAAATCTATGTTTATTTTCAGTGGAGTGAAGGACACGGAGGTACATGAGCAGGTAGTATCACAAAGAGAAACGAGAGCCGCGAGATAATGACGGCACATGCACCTGTGTGACATCACATGACTATGGACACATTTCTACCCACTGGAAGTAAACATAAAAGCTGTCTATAGCATGACAGCGAGCAGAGATCTTAAAAACCATGATGAATTGCTACAGAAAGTATTTTGGAAAACTGTATAACTTTTTACTACACAATAATTTCAACTATTTGCTGAAAGTGGACAACCCCTTTAACCAATTAAGGACCGGACCATTTTCGATTTTTCACTCCCCATCTTTAAAAATCCATAACATTTATATTTTTCCATGTACAGAGCTGTAGGAGGGTTTTTCTTCCTAACAACTTGTACTTCCGAGTGTCGGCATTTGATATTCCATGCTGGTTACTGGGAAGCTGGAAAAAAGTTTCAAATGTGGTAAAATGTTAGAAAAACACATTTCCGCCATTTTTTGTAAACACAGTTTTTACGGCTTTCATTGTGTGCTCCAAATGACACCTCCTCTTTTTTCTTTAGGTCCATGTGATTGTGGAAATACCAAATGTATATATAGGTTTTATTATTTTTTAATATATTTTAACAAATTAAAACCTTTTGTACAAAAATTTATTCATTTTGCCCTATTTTGGCACCTATTATGTTATGTTCATATGTTTTTTTGGTGTTGTTTGTACAAAGTACAAAAAATAGCATTTTTTGAAACGTTTGCAGTAAAATATTTTAACCCCTTAAGGACTTTAGGACTAAGCTTGATTTTTTAAAATCTGCCCTGTGTCACAATAAAAGGTAAAAACTTTGGAATACCTTAACAAATCTGGGGGTTTTTAAGATTTGTCTCTCATCATACATTGTACTTCAAATTAAATTTAAAAATTTGGATGATATCTTTTGCTTTAATTATGAATAAAACTGAAATTTAGCAAAAATTTGTTCTAAATGTGTTACTTTTTAGGAAGATAGCAATAGCACCCATTTAGCTTCATAACTAACATTTCCTGACTGTCTGTATTATGTTGGTATGGCTTTTTTTATGCATCCTTTCATTTTTCTAGAATGTGAGGCTTCAAATTTTGGGTGCAATTTATCAAAATTTTTATGAAAATCTCCAAAATTGAAAATGTTTCAAGAGACCTTCTCAGCTCTCAGTGACTTTGAGAGGCCTTAATACTAATATAATCCTGTAAAATACCCTATTATATAAACTACACCCCTCAATGTATGAAAACGCTTTAGGTGTTTTAGAGGGTTTAAAATAAAATGGAGGTGGAATTTACAATTTGTATTTTTTTGGTCTGAAAATGAATAATTTACAATGGAATAAATGATGAAAAGCTCCACAAATTTTGATACCCAAATTCTCCTGAGTTTGCCGATACCCCATAAGTGTTGGTAAACTGCTGTATGGGCAAACAGCCAGCATAGAATGGAAGAAGCACCATCCAGAGCAGAGTTGCAACATCACATTTTACAGGCTATAAAATGTTTATTTTTTTCCATAATGTGGACATATGGGGGATTATTTTTTCAGGGATGAGATTCACTTTTCAGGGACACAATTTAGTGGGGGTTGCATAGCAAATTGATAAAATATTATAAACTCTATCTTTATTGTGGGAATAATAAATCATTCATTCTGACTTAGGGTTTTCAGATTTTATTTGTTGGACGTTCACCATGCCATATAAATAATATGTTATCTTTATTCTGTGGGTGAAAACTATTAAGGGGATACCCCATTGTATAGCTTTTTTATGGTTGACTTGTTTTGCAGAATATAGAACTCATTTGGTTGGAAATTTGCTTGTTTTTGCATTGCCATGTTCTAAGAGACATAACATTTTTATTTTTTGTTCATTGAGCTGTTACGGCTTGTTTTTTGTGGGACAAGCTGTACAGTATCATGTCAGAGTGAATGTTAACTTTTTATTACTTTTTATCCTGCTTTTCTGAGGATGGGTGTGAAAATATTGTAATTAGACCGTAATTTTTTTCCTTTTTTTTTTACAACGTTCACCATACTATCACGGACAATGCTAGGGTGTGCGCGCCGGCTCTTTAAGACTTAAAGGCCCAGCGTCCTCCTGATTGGCTCATGCTAATCTGGCCCGCCCTTATAATCTGGCACCTCCATTCTCTCCCTGCCGGATCTTCAGCATCATTCCTGCTAAGAGAAAGCCCTCCTGAGTTGCCTGTGTTTCCTGTGTTCCTCTGTGTTCCAGCGTTACCAGCGATCCTCTGTGTTGCTACCATTGCTGTGACCTGCTGTGCCTTCCAGGGTTCCTGTCCAGCGGAATCTACTGTCTGTGCCAACATCACCAGTGTTCCTCTGTGTGCCAGTGTTTCAAGTATTCCTCTGTGTTTCCTGCTGTCATCTCAGGTTTGGACTGTTTCCTGCTGCCTTGGCTGCCACCGCGGGTCTAATACCACCTCCCACAGTGGTCCAGAGGGTCCACAGACTCTTCCAAGAGGCTTGCACACTTTCCCTCCTCAAGTGTGACAGTAAGATCCGGCCATGGATCCTGCTGAGGTTCCGCCTCCCAGTAAGCCTGATCTCGCTACCCTCGTAATCCACCAATCTTGACAGATTGCCGCACAACGTGATCAGTTGGAACAAGTCGCCGCCATGCTGCAGCAACTACTAGCTAACCAGCAACAGCAACAGGTTCCTGTGCTCCTAGATGTCGGTGCTCGCTCTCCTGTGCAAATCTCAGCATTCCTGGACTCTGGTTCTATGGGGAATTTTGTGGATGCCGCCCTGGTCTCCCGGCATCACATTCCGGTGGTTCCACTCAAGAATCCACTATCCCTGTCCTCTGTGAATGGTCAAGTCCTGTCCGCACTGGTCCAGTACCGCACTGAGCCAAATTCTCTCCAGGTTGGAGCTCATCACATAGAGACTCTGGTTTTCTATGTTCTGCCACAATCCACATCATCTCTTCTTCTAGGTCTTCCATGGCTACAGCTCCATGCTCCGGTCCTCAATTGGAAGACTGGTGAGATCCTGAGTTGGGGACCAGGCTGCCATTCTCGCTGCTTGGCTTCACCACCTCCTGGGCTGATGAATTTCCAGCTTCTTAGTTCCCTCCAAAGATGTCCTGGGACTGATAAGAAGAACAGGAGGTCAAAGAAGAAGAGGGGCCCTAAAGGGGGGGGTACTGTCACAAATGCACCCGCGATCCTTTCTGTGGATCGTGGGCACACCCGTACCCCTCTATGTGTCGCGGTCCCCGCTGCCACTGTCCTACTACCTGGCCTAGACTCACCTCTCCACGCTCCTGGGTGTACTCCTGCTAGGCCGTGCGCCCCCACTGCTAGGGCGCATGCGCCGGCTCTTTAAGACTGAAAGGGCCAGCGTCCTCCTGAGTGGCTCATGCTAATCCGGCTCGCCCTCACAATCCAGCACCTCTCTTCACTCCCCGATCTTCAGCATCATTCCTGCTAAAAGAAAGCCCTCTTAGCATTCTGTAGAGTTGTTGTTGTCCAAATTCATTGCAGTGTTCTTCACTTTAAAGAAAGTTGCTCCTATAGTAAGCCTGGTTTGCCCCAATTCTGTGGTCAAAAGGTCGAGCAACAAATTGGCATGGATACCAGGTGTTTCATGCAAACTTACCATCTATAAGTGACCAATAAGATAAAACTTCAATACGATTTACCCGGAAATATTCTTTAATAAATTTGCACTTTAATAACACTTTATGAAATTGTTCATATGCAGCCAACAATGAGGACTTTAAAGCCTGCCAAAAGGAAAGAACATCCCAAAATTACAACCATATAGCACTCGGTAACATATTCTCCTTCTGTCTTTACATGGAAAAGATTAATCTATCTCAGTGCAATATGGTTCAATTACCAGACTCATTTATCAGACAGTAAGATGTGGAACTGTAGAGAGAGGTTAAGATGTCACCAAGGGTATCTTCATCACTTCAATATCATTGCCTTAAAAGGCACTGACCAGAATAAGCAGATGACCTAATTTCAAAATTATTATAGTACCAAGAACTCAGTTTCAACATTATAATTCATTTTCTAGGGGAATATTTCAAATTTATTATCAGTTTCCTGACGTATAATGGCTAATCGTTAAGGATAGGCACTTTAACATAATATGAATACGCATTTCTCCATAGGTAATGCCACCGTTTCTGCATTAGCATTATTGACTAAGGTACATTAAACTTCTTCACTAATACTTAATGGAAGGTTAATGTAAAAGTCATAAGATTAAATGGCTTTTACTTAAAAGAAGTATATTGATTAAAATAACTTAGCGAGAATTTTAAAGCCGTCGAAATAAAAGCAGTCACACTTTTATATCGTTTTATTCGAGAGGAGTGCTGAAGATTGGCCGGTATTACTGGAAATTATTGTTTTAATTGTTCTCAATACTGTAATTATTCGGTATTTCAAACAAATTGAGATTTCTGCTTGAGAGGAGAATTATTTTAGCTAATTGAAAGATTTTTTTTTCTAAGGGCACCTGTCAGTAGGCTCCTTCTCTCCTTCTTGTATTTGATTTGCTTTGACTGATGGCCAACACAGAAAGCATGAGAGTGGTGGTTCCTGCAGAGCTGTGTTCACACCTCTCTCAGACATAGTAACATAGTTGATAAAGTAAAAAAAAAATAACACAGAGACATCAGGGGGAATTTATTAAGAGTGTTAATTTTCCACCTGCCTGCGCTCTCTCCGGCTCCAGTCTCTTAGTATGTGCGGAGGTGTGGGTCGCTGCTGGAGAGAAATTTCACATTTCTGATGCAATCTCCACCATTTGTTTTTTTATAAAGTGCTGAAATGATTCAGAATGATGGCAAAGACATTTTTTAACTCAGAAAAGCAAAGGCTATTAGAACCTCTCACCAGAGAAAAATGACATTCCTGGTGACAGGTTAAAGGGGTTTGCCCATGAAAGAAATTTATCAAATCTCAATCTCCTAGTGATGTTTTCACAATAACAATCATTTTAACCCCTCACTTTAAAAATGTACTCAGTTTTTTTTGCTGTTTTAGCTCATATAACTCAGTGATGGTCAGTGCAAAATTCCAGAGTGAGGGCGGGGATTCTCTAAGCAGACACTTCATGATCTCTCTAGTGCTGTGAGACACTGTGTGCTGACAATGGGCTTAGATTATCAGAATACAAGTGCAACATCCCCCACCGGGGCCTAGCCTTTTCTTGGGGCCTGGAGTCAGCCGGGGCCTGCAGTACCTGAGTGGATTGCTTCAGGTATCACCCTTGAAGCTAGGATGATACCCCTTTCCTCTCGTTAACTAGCTATTAGTTCCATTTCCAGGCAGGGAGCTGGGCTCACCTGCTCTCGTCTGGTGTGCTGGCTGCACAGACTTTTCAGATTCTGTACTGGATTAACTCCAGTCTGCTTCTGCTTCTAGAAGTTTCCTGACCAGGGGTTTTGTTACTCCCACTGGACAGGTGGTGGCTACTCCTCCAATTACATCTGAGCTCACAGGCATAAGGTGTAACACGTGTGACTGGCTGACACATATGACATCACACAAAACAATTAACTCCTGCCTTACCAGGCAGGTTCTACCACTGCAGTGTTCCCCTGTGTTATCTAGGGACTATGTAGTGACATGCTGTGGGGCCGATCAGACCCTACACAGGCTTCAAGCTACATAGTGGGACGTATTCGCAAACACAGCTCTGCCTTGCATCGGCGAGGGTGTTGCATACCCCCGGGGCAATTGAAAGAGCCGCCCTCGGCTCGACTACGGACTGATTGGGGGGCAGAGGTAGATTGGGGCACTTCTGTGAAGTGCAGGCTACATGATCTGTAGGGACAAACCGCCCATGGTCCTGGAGACAGGCACCTGGGTTGGTGTCAGACTAAGACAAGGACATGTGTGACAGTTGGTTGCTAACGCCATTAAATCAAACTGTACAGTAGGAAAGGTGTGGTGTCATGTACCGTAATCCACTCCTTGCACCAGGGCCTGTATATTTGTTATATAAACACTTCTTCCCTAGCGACAAATATATAGTGTATATATGCATTACATTGGCATATGTGACACAATGAGATATTATACAAATGTATAAGTACCTGCCGACTGACATTCTTACCCTTGTATAAGTGGCATCCAGGTGCTAACTCTGTAACACCCCCGGTCCCCTAAGGACCCGCAGTTTACGGACTACCCCCACTTACAAAACTTCTGTTTGAGGCATAAGATTGCAGTCAGGGTTTTACATAGAGACGGTCCGACACAGCCACACTAAAATCTGAAAAGCCTATAAAAGGTTAGTGCAAACTACTGGCATAAATTACAGCGTGCAAACATTTTGGCAAACTCTCATTAGCTTAGGAGCCCAATGGGTACACATCTTAAAACATAACGTTGCAAACGTTACAGAGGTGGGTTACTCAGGGTAGCAGAATAAAATGTCTCTTTACCTGGAAAGGAAAAGGCATAAAAGTGCATGCAGAATGTCCATACCTAAAAGGAAGGCATTAAGTGCGATATAAAAATAAGTCAATAAAGTAGCAACTTTTCCTTGGAGTTGGCAAAAGTCTCACAGAAGGTCTTTAATAACAAAGTCCATCTTCTGGGTACAGCCCTTGCTGTGGGGAAAAGTGCAATAAAAGAAGCACCCGTTGGCAGTTGCAGGTACTGCAGGCTCAGCAGCATCCTCCTGACATCCTCCTGTCGCCCGGGGTGTCGGCTGTTCCAGCCGGGGGCTCAACAGAGCCAGGGACCAAGGAGGGGTCCAGAAATAAATAAATGGGAACCTGCGGCAGCACCGGGGCTCCTTCCAGCTCCAATTCTTCTGGGGCTGGGTTGTCACCCCACTGGTAACCGGCAGGTGGAGATGGCGGTCTAGATGGAGCCTCCGAATAAGACTCACCAGCCGGGATATCTTCCACCACGGAGGAACCGCGGGATCCGGCAGCACCCCCTGCAGGGGAGACGGTGGGGGTGGCTCCCTGAATCATGCCCGGTCTGTGGATGGCAATGGGGCCTGTACTCACGATGACCGCGGATGGGGCATTCAAATGGGTCACCGCCTGGGGACTCACCACCGAGGATGAAGATGAGTTCGGAGACTCCGGCCACTTGTCATCCTCATAGAGCTCATCACAAGATGGGTAGCGGTCCTCATCAGGGTTCGGGATCCGGATCACACCAGCCGCCCATGTTCCTCGGGGTTCGTCCTGGAGAGCAAATTCTATATATTCTCCCAGCTTCAAGTTATGGAGCTTCTCTGGCAAATCGGGCCTTTTGACGGACCGGCAGGGAATAAATACCTCCCGTCCGGTGCAGTCCTGGGTGGCGAAGCCATAACCCCGCTGACGGTCAAAATAGCGTACCATGCTGGTGGTGCGATTCTGCCTTACCCAGGCACCTTCCTTTGATCGGCCGGCCATGTAGCGCTGGGCCTCCTTCTCTCGGCGTCGTTGTTCTGAGACAGCGTCTCGGAGATGCCGGCAGAGGGCCTCACCTCGGCCTCGAGGCTGCGGAGGTTCCGGTGCTGGCGTAGGTCTCTCCGGTGCAGGCTCTGGTCTCACAGATGGTCGGGCAGGTGCCGGAATAGGAGCAGGAGCAGCTGGAGGGCCAGGAACCACAGCAGTAGGTATGGCAGGCTGGTCGGCAGTAGCAGTAGGCCTCGGTGCTGGTTACGCAGCAGCAGTAGGCCCAGGCGCTGGCTTGACAGGAGTCGGGGCCTCCCCACGTGGCGCCTCCACATGGGCCCACGGTACCAGCATGGTAGCCGGGAGAGGCACAAAGAACTGCCCGGGTGGTGCTTGGCGCTCCGTCACCGACTGGAGGTACGTCCTCGTGACGAAGGCTCGGGTCAGTCCACGATGCAGCCGGTACCAATCATGGTCTCAAGAGCTTCTAGGAACTCCGGTTGTTCTACGGAGGGGAATGGCCGAGGACCCCACATGGTGGTGACCTCACTGCGCAAGATCCACACTAGTTTTGGCGTTTCGTTGAGGCGGGGCAGGAAGTCCGCTTCGTGCCAGAGGGAGGAGTCCAAGTCTTTCCCGCCAAGAGCTGTGTCAGCCTCTATTTTTCCTGTGCCACAGGAGGCGGGGTTCGGGCCATTCGCGTGTGGGTGGAGCTTGGTGTGTCATCTGGATTTCCCGCCAGTGCAGATTTTTGGCGGGCTGGAAATACTTGCTGCGCCACAGCCTCTGAGGTAAAATCTTCAGGCGCGGCAGCGCCGGATGTAGCAGAGCTGACAAAGTTCTTTGCAGGGTTTAACCTCTTAAGTGCTAGAGCTGTGCTCGACAGCACGTGGCAGCAGTAATACAGTTCAATGCAAAAACCCACAATCACTTGGGCCTAAACCCGAATAGTAGCAGGGTTAGTCAGCACAGTCTTTGTAATAAAGTAGAGTCTGTAGTGCCAGTATAGGGCACAGAAGTATAAATCCTGTTCGTGACGCCACTTGCAACATCCCCCACCGGGGCCTAGCCTTTTCTTGGGGCCTGGAGTCAGCCGGGGCCCGCAGTACCTGAGTGGCTGGCGGTTGCGGCCTAGGCACGCTAGTGTCACGGTGCCTGGTATGGGTTAGCGGAGGGCTGTCCTACAGCCTGGCAGGTCTCCAGCAGGGTGGTATTGGCAAGAAATGATGAGGGAGAGGCTGCTATAGCGGTTCTCCCTGGGGCAACCCTTTGGTGTCTAGAGTATGAGTCTCTGAGTGGTGGACAGGGTGTCTGTGATGGTGGCAGCCGTAGTAGCAGGGACCAGACGGAGGCAGACGTTGAACAAAAACAACTTACAGTTCTTTATTGGGACCGACAGGAACCGTAGCAACGTGCCTTAACAGGATGTTGGAATGCTGGAGATGTAGTTAGAGGGAGCCACAGGATGTAGATCACCAGCCTGGATGCAAAGGGCAGGCTGGGAGGTAGCTGTGTCCTAGTAGGATGCTTCAGCTTTATCCTGGATTGCTTCAGGTATCACCCTTGAAGGTAGGATGATACCCCTTTCCTCTCGGTAACTAGCTATTAGCTCCATTTCCAGGCAGGGAGCTGGGCTCACCTGCTCTCGTCTGGTGTGCTGGCTGCACAGACTTTTCAGATTCTGTACTGGATTAACTCCAGTCTGCTTCTGCTTCTAGAAGTTTCCTGACCAGGGGTTTTGTTACTCCCACTGGTCAGGTGGTGGCTACTCCTCCAATTACATCTCAGCTCACAGGCATAAGGTGTAACACATGTGATTGGCTGACACATATGACATCACACAAAACAATTAACTCCTGCCTTACCAGGCAGGTTCTACCACTGCAGGGTTCCCCTGTGTTATCTAGGGACTATGTAGTGATATGCTGTGGGGCCGATTAGACCCTACACAGGCTGCAAGCTACATGGTGGGAGGTATTCGCAAACACAGCTCTGCCTTGCATCGGCAAGGGTGTTGCACAGGGTTTACATACACTGTCATTTACATTCTGAACATTGTGCTAGTATCTGACACATAGAAAGGGAGATGAGTCAGATGAGAGTTGAGATGATGAGATCCATGAGATGCATTTAACACACTGTAAGCACTTTCACATCTTTGCTCTGCCAATACATACTATCAAGTCTAATGTGCCTCCCTCCCCCTTCCCTTGGATAAAGAACTTATCTGCCTGTAGCTTGTAGGTCTCCTCACACTATGGTGTGTCGTGTTTGCTGGCAGGAAGTGAGTATCTTTGTGTCTGTGTGTGTGAGCTTGTCTTGGAATGCAGGGGGCGGGTACGAGGCAGGAAGCAGCTCAGCTCATGCAGCGTCAGACAGAAGAGCAATATGGCTTCCCCAAACCAAAGTCAGTATCTGTGAAATGCTGTTATTTTGCTATCCTAAGTACATATAAGAAACTTGTCTTCGTGGGAATACAGCATTTAAGTCCTCAACCCCCTTTACAAAAATCTAGTACTTGCTATAAAATGCACCACTATATTTACATAAAAAGTGTGAAGACCACAACATAACTATTAAAAAACATTGTGGTTGATGTATTAAGACTGGTGTGCTACATGCCAGCCGTAAGAATTGGTACATTTGGCGCGCCACATAGCAGAAATACTAAGAGGTTCTGATGCAGCACTAGTGCTGCAGATCCCAGCTATGATGGGTGCCAGTTTTTTTGCACAGGTTATAATAAGTGAAAATACCCTGTTAAGTAAAATTATTTATTAAATTAACAAATCCCATGGAGTGCACCAGGAATTGAGACATTTTTGCTGCCTCATGCGCCAAAACACTGGCACACAAGGCATGATGCTTTGGCCATTGGGTCCATTGGTCACTGTTGGATGCAAAGCTTGGTTATGAACCTGAAGTCACAACATAAATGTTAACACATTTTTTATAAGTTAATCAATTAGATATAGCATGTCAGCGTGAGGGGACCAGAAGACGGAGGCGCAGGACCAGAAGAAAGAAGAGATCCTGTGGGAGACAACGGAAAGGTGTACAGAGTACAGTAGTGCGGAGTTAATTTTTTTTTATAGGCTTTTCATACTCGTTGCAGGGGCTGCTGGAAATATACTAAGGGTAGGTGCTGGTGGCTATTTAGTGGGGGCAGGGGGTTAGCTGGATATATTCTTGGGCACCGGCTGCTGGCTATATACTAGGGGGCATGCCCTGGCTATATACTGGGGGCAGGGGCTTCTGGAAATATACTGGGGGCAGGGGCTTGCTGGCTATATTCTAGGGGGCATGTGCTGCTTGCAATATAGTGTGATCAGGGCTGGTGGCTATATACAGGAGACAGGGGCTACTGGTGATATACTGGGGGGGGGGTCTGACTAAATACCCGACTCAGGGGCTAACTGGCTATATACTAGTGGGCATGTGTTGCTTGCAAAATACCTGGGGCAGGGGTTACTGGCTACATACTGGGGGCAGGGGCTGCTTGTAATATACTGGGACAGGGGCTTGCTGGCCTAATACTAGGGGGCATACCCTGGCTATATACTGGGGGCAGGGGCTGCTGGCAATATACTGGGGGCAGGGGCTTGCTGGCTAAATACTAGGGGGCATGTGTTACTTGAAATTTACCAGGGGCAGGGGCTGCTGGCTACATAGTGGGGCAGGGGCTAGCTGGCTATATACTGGGGGGGCAGGGCTGGCTAGCAATATACCGGGGGAAGGGGCTAGCTGGCCAAATACTGAAGGCATGGGCTGCTGGCTATATACTGGGGGTATTGGCTGGCTAGCAAATATACTAGGGGGAAAGGGTCTGGCTATATACTAGGAGGCAAAGGGCTGGCTATTTACCAGAGGGCATGGACTAGATGGCTTTATTTTGTGGGGAGAAGGGGGGGGATAACTATGCATTCCTACCCTAGGCTTATACTTGAGTAGATAGGTTTCCCAGTTATTTTTGATAAAATTAGGTCCCGTGGCTTATACTCGGGTTGCCTTATGCTCGAGCATATATGACAATTAAGTCAGCCACAAATGTACCTAAATGCATTCACAAATGTAAGAAATATTGCAGGTCAGCATCATGCTGTGACTTCTGCCAAGTTGCTTCCCTCTTTACTATGATCCACAGAGTGGAAATCCTTGTTTGGAGGTCCACAGGATTAGTGTTAGGCTACATTCAAACAATGTATGCCCACCGTATCGTAGTACGGCGGGCATACATCATCGGCGCCGGGGGAGAGGAGGAGGGGGAGAGAGCAGCACATATCCTATCTTTCCACTGGCTAATGAGCGGTATGGTGCTGCACATGGGCTGCACTGTACCACTCCTGTACAAGGGCCGTGAGCCCATAGAAGTGTATGGGGGACGTATATACGTTGGCTGTATATACGTTGGCTGTATATACGTCCCCCATACGTTTGTGTGAATGCAGCCTTGTTTGGTAAGGGATTTAGGATATTGAAGGGGATTGGAATCAGAGAAAGAGATCTCTAGCATGTGTAAAGATAGATAGATAGATAGATAGATAGATAGCTAGGTTTGGGACTTCAATTGTAAACCTAATATGGATATTTATTTTGATGCTGTATGATGGTTTTATTTGGGCACTCTATGGCACTCTCATTTAGACACCCTATGAAAGTTGAGGTTACTAAGTCTATTTAACAGCCCCAGTAGTCTTTCAGGCTCATTAGCATAATGTTAATGGTTGGTATTAGAAGAAAGAAGGCCATGGATAACAAATATAAGAAGGTGACCACAGTCACAGCGCCTGGATCTATGGGTAAGTGTCCCTGGGTTTATCATAATGGATTTTGATGGTAGATTTCCTTGCATACAATGTAATGCCATTAGACAATAATCAATACAATGAAACGCCATCAGTAGACTAAAGACAATTGCTCAGATACTACTTTTACCTAGTAACAGAGCATTTCGGTAAAATTTGCCCATTTTTCGAAACTTTAGTCCACCTTTACAGCTTATCTGATCTCCTTTCTCACTGTTGACTTTAGCTAATAGTCGAGGATACATTGAGCTTTGGGGGGAGGAGGAGGAGGTAAAGATTTAATTCTGTGGTCTATCAATGATCTCCTAATTTTCATCTTTTCCATCTCTTTGTTCATGTTGCTTATTGTAAACCAGTCGTCTTGGTATGTGAAAGCATGTGAAGAGTAAACTGTACTATTCATCCAGTTTACTGTGGACGCAGATAAAATGTCCTGTTATTATATTCATTATCAGACTCTCTGAGAATAGTCAATAACACTCAGTTCCAAGGAGAAAAGTCGCACAGAGGTGATAATAACCTCTAACAATACTGTAGTCATTCACTCAGCAACTATTGCTTCCTTTAAGAAAATTCAATAAACATTATGGGTAATAAAGTCATTGAAAATAAGCACAGAAGGGATGCTGATGTTTACACTGGGCTGGTAATTGTGCATTGTTCCTCTGCGTATTAGGCTCATTTGTCCAATTTTTACATAGTCAATATGTTGTTTTTATTTCCCTGCAGCTCATTCATGTTATGAGGGTAAGAAATCTATACAAGAATATCTGTACATTGACACTAGCTGCCGAGTATGAGTCAGGAACCGCAAGGGTACGGTGAGCTGTGGGGAATCCTTGCGACCTCCAAACTGATGATTGGGACTTGCTAAGATTTTAACAAGAACCTTTCATTCTTATTCTTTTCTGATCTGAGCTATTTACAACTAGGGATGAGCGAAACCGTTCTGGTTGGGGTCCGCCAAGATCAGCCGACCCCGAAATTGAAAGTTTGGTCTTGGTACACGGACTCAAAAACTCACCCGCTCGTTAATACCCATGATTCGTGCTGCCACCGATAGCAGGTGTTAGACTAATTTCACACTACTGTTCCTTACCCCTATTCCTTACCCTCCTTTAAAAAAAGTACGGAGGTTTAACGTATCAATTTAAAATCCCATTGACATCGATGTACATTTTATGTCACCCTCTATGGTCAGTTAGGCAGGTATCCATTACCCATGCGTTTTTTTTCAAATGGAGGAAAAGTCCTGGAGCCGCCGTCATTTTCTCCGTCCACGAAATGTATGGATAATGGATCCTCCGAAACGGAACATAACAGATTACATAAAATTTACATTGATGTCAATGGTATTTTTAATTCATATGTTAAATAATAATAATAATAATTCCTTTATTTATATAGCGCACACAGATTACGCAGCATTGCACAGAACTTGTCATATCAGCCCCTGTCCACAATGGGGCTCACAATCTAATCAACCTACCAGTATGTTTTTGAATGTGGGAGGAAACCGGAGGACCCGGCAGAATCCCACACAAACACAGAGAGAACATACAAACTCTTTGCAGATGTTGATCTTAATTATTTTAATGGAGGGAAGGAACGGTAGTGTGAAATGAGGCTCAGCCTTAAGATGCAGCTGGCAAATCCATCGCCAGCATTTATATGTGTGCACAAGTCCATTTTCCAAGGATAGTTGCAGGCCGATAGTTGTGGGACGGCACATTCTTTGTATCACACTCACTGTACATATCAGGCCGCCATTTCCGACATGGGTGTCAGAGTTGGGACTTGTATATATGAACAATCTATATCCTGTGGATATGTCCTAAACAGTCTACAGGGAGAAAACCTATTTCACCATATCAACCGATTTAGTTTAAACCGATCCCCTCTAACCAACCGATCCCCTCTAACCAACCGATCCCTTCTAAATCATGAGGAACCGGAAGTTCCATTACCTTTGAATCAATGGGAACAATTCTGCATAAAAAACTGCTAGAGCCAAAACTGTTTTATAACTTGTAGTTATCATTTTCTGTAGGGATTTATTAGTCTCTCATTCTGGAGGTTGTTAAAGGGAACCTGTCAACAGCTTTCACTCCAATAAAGTAGCAAAGTAGGTAGGGCATGAAATGTCCTTTTCAGAATTCCCTTTTTGTTGCTAAATCTCACCCATTTCCCTATAAAAAAAATGTACTCCAAAGTAATGTAAAATTATTCCCCTGACGAAGGACTTAACTATGAAACGCGCGTTGCGAAGTGCGCTAGTTCCTTGGGTCCATGTCATACTAATTGTATTATTAGTAAGTATTTTATGTAATATCTCTGTCTAGCCTTGTTTGGGAGTCTATACACGTATGGTACACTTGGATTATAGATTAATTATCTTTTTTGCGGCCATGTGCTAATTTATTATTTGTATATGACCTGATTTTCATTACGTAGTACAAAGTTTTATACGGGGCCTCACCCAGATGCACCTATTTTGTAGTCCAGTTCCTATAGAGGTTTCATTGTGTTTCATAAATGAATTTTATGATAGCATTTTTATAATGTAGTAATAAAGTTAGATTTATTTTTCCTATTTCACGTATATTTCCTCGCTTTGTTGTATTTTTTGGTTTATAGTCCTAATGGGAGCACTTTTCCATGATCCATTGAGAGGTATTTTTAGGTTATATAAATGTTTTCGGACAGTTTTTGTTTTGCCAAAGAGTCAGGCTATAGGGGGAATGTCACTTTAGAAGCCTATATTTTGGGCTCCCTAGTAGAACCATTCTGGTATCAAATTGGAATAGAAAATCTTTCCAAACTGAATCGGGTAAGCTACGGAACCAGAGGCAATCAAATAAAAAAGGTGGGAACTGGATCTTTATCTGCTGTTCACATTCCCAACTTTAATCTTAGTTGCCCACATCTCTGGCTCTGTGGCTCACAGTACCACAAGATGCAGTTTGAAACAGAAAAGTTTCTTCTTGATATCATAACCATGGTTTTAGCTATGGAACTCAAGATATTAACAACTAAGGCGAAAACCCATCCCCATTCTCAATAAGTTTGATGTGTTACATGACCCTCTTCTCATTGGAAAATATAAAGTTGGATCCAAAATGGCAGACTTCAAAATGGCCACCATGGCCAAAACCCATCTTGAAAAGTTTTTCCCCTCCCATATGCTAATGTGCCACAAACAGGAAGTTGATGTCACCAACCATTCCCATGTTATTTAGCTACATCGATAGAAATGACCCACCCTGTCGTGTGTATATAATGTGTATGTGTTTCATGTATACATACTGTTTGAGTGTATATTATGTGTATATGCTGTATGTATGTATAAACGTGTATATGGGTACATAAATGTGAACATATGACTGTATGCATGCATGTATATTTGTAAAAGTATAGAAATGTTTATGACTGTATAAACTTGTGCGTAGAAATAGAAGGGGGGCCACATGCAGAAGTCTGAAATGGGGCCCAGCTTCTCCTTGTTATGCCCCTGTACACCGGTACCCAAAACTGTACACACAGGGGCACATTTACTGAGAACAGTGCAGTCTGTACTATGTGCAGTTGCCTGTGTAGTGTGAAGGGGGCGCCAGATTCAGGATATCTGGCACACGTTCTTCATGAATCTGCTGCCCCCTGCACTGCTCCGACAGAGTGCATCACTTTTTTTTGGTTTACCTTTAATGTAGGGCATGCAACACAATTCTGTTGGAGTTTGTATATTAAATTTGGCCCACGGTCCAACTGAGCACCGGAACGACCGGTGCAGAAATTAGTGTTGTATGAAGACTAGTGCAGCCATGCTACAAAACAGCTGCATGTGGCACAAATGTGTCACAGACACTTCTTAAATACCAGTGCAAGCAGTTTGCATTAGAAAGAACGTTCAAAGTCGAACAGTTAACTTAGTAAATGGGCCCCAATATGTGCGAAGAACATTGCAGATGTATGGAAACATCTGCAATGTGTTCTTCACACATATTGTTCTTCACATCCTATTGTGAAGAACACCGTTCTGCACTCGCGTCTTCGGTTAAGTTAGCAGATGTATGGAAACATCTGCAATGTGTTCTTCATTGAAGAACATATTGCAGATGTTTCCATACATCTGCTAACTTATCAGAAGACCTTAATAAAATGACGCATTGAAAAATGCTCGAGTCTCCCATTGACTTCAATGGGGTTCGTTATTCGAGACGAGCACCCAAGCATTGGCAAAAGTTCATCTCGAATAACGAGCACTCAAGCGTTTTAGTGCTCGCTCATCTCTAATGATCACATGACTGACCCAGCCAGGTGAAGGACATGTGACCAGCGGCCGTCTTCTCATCTGTGTTTGCTCCGCACAGAGAAAGTCAACCGGACTGATTAAAGGGCCAGTAGCATTTTAATTCTTCATTACAGTGTCTGTCAGCAGCATTTTTCTGCTAATGGGAGCAAAATTTTAAATAACAACTAATTACATATTAGCTTAGATTTCAAGGACCCATTTGTATATGAATTATGCTGATTCCTGGAATACCCCTTTAATGTATACATTATTTTTACTATTAAGTATATATCAGTGTATCTCACACCTCTACTCCATGAGAAATGACTGTAGAAGTAGGGGCATGTATATATATATATATATAGTCTAACCCTTAGTGAACCTTGAAAACCTATAAATGTGTTTGGCCGAATCAATACAATAAAAGAACATTTCTGCTTTTAGAAATGTCACTGTATGTATTGCTTCACCTTAAGTGAATTATCCTTCTCTTTAATATCAATTATTCTCATCCAGAACAATTTAATGACACCATGGCCGTGCCACCATCATTTGTCCTTGGATAGTTTGACCCTTTTAACTCCGAAGTTCTTTGCCTTGATACATTTTACTATAAATTTTCCTCTGTATGAGATAACTAATTGCTCTCTTTTATTATATTCCATCCAGCGCATAGTCTATCACTTAGCCCCCATTTACGCATACATGTCATATGTATTGATTGGCAACACATAACACTAGCAGAACATGGTTCTTTTTATATCCGGATGTAAGTGGTTGGAAAGCATGTATAAAGGCGGACAGCTCGGAAAGCTGGGAATTAACATGTTCAGAGGATTTGTCCTTACAGATAAAAGAACTACAGAAAAAAAGGATGCTATTAAAAGGATCCATTAAAATTATACAATAAATGGGAACCTTCCCGTAGTGATTTCTATGAAGTTTTGTTCACTTTACATTAGGCGGGAAGGTCCGTGTGCGTCTCTAGGAATGCACTAACATGTAAAGACCTTCCGCACTTATTCATGACATGGTAAACATTATGGTAACATAAAAAAACCTAACAAAGAAAGCTAAAAATGGATGAAAACAGCAGTTGAATTTTTTGTATACAGTAGAATAATAAATAAGCAACACTGTATTCTAGGAAATATTATTATACTATGATCCGTGTAATCATATTTTGTAAATTCAAGTTAAAATGTATCTATGGATTGTTGCCCGGAGTATGCAGTGTCCTGTTTCACGGATCGACAACAGTGTTCAGGGCAGGACTCCATCTAACAAAAGAGAGATATTGGGGCAGATTTACTTACCCGGCCCCGTCGCTATCCCGCAGAGCGTTGTCTGACGAGGATTTGGGTTCCGGCGCGATACACTAAGATTGTGCATCCGAGTTCTTGTCGCTGCTGCGCTGAGTCCACCTGCTTCTTCCTGATGCATGTGAGTGCTGATCTTGCGACAAAATCTTTTTTAAATTCCACGGTTTGTCCGATTCCATCTGGTTGTCCGACGGCCCGCCCCCCGATTTCTGTCGCGTGCAAGCCGGCGCTGATGTGGCAAAATCCAATCACGTGCACCAAAATCCCGGGGTAATTTGGTGCAAAATGGAAATATTTGTGAAACCCAACAAAAGTGTGGCGTTCGGAGCCTTAGTAAATGAGCCCCATTATTCCAGAACTCCTTATTCCATACAGTTAAAAAGCTATTCGTTATTTCATTTAGTTAAAATACAGAGAGGGTCCTGCATGATATCCAAAAAGAGATCTACGCATTTTGGACTTTTTCCATCGTAACTCATAATCTCCAGTTCTAGATCATGAGTAAGGACTGAATAAGAAGGTCTGAAACGTGTAGGATCTCGTTTTGGGGATCATGCATGACCCTGTCTGTATTTTAACAAGATGAAGTCAATAATGTTTTTTTTAAATTTTTAATAAGGAGTGCTGGAATCCTATCTCTTTTTTGTTTTATGGATTATATGGTCGTCCGACAAGACTTTCCAATTCTGTGCAGAGGCTCCTACAGCAAGTTATAGGATCTGCCTCGTGGAATAAAGCCGTGAGTGAGCGGTGGCTACTTTTTCTTTTTGTATTTCAGGTCAGGAATCCTTGTATCCAGTGAGTAACTACAAGGGTAGCAGGCGTGGCAGCTTCTGTGGGGCCCACATTATCTGGGTTATTGGGTGTGTACAGTATATTCTATATATGTGTGTTATGTGTATATACTGCATGTGTGTATATGTGATGTGTTTATACTCTATATGTGCATATATGTGATGTGTGTGTGCTGTATGTCTATATATATGATGCATGGGAATATATGATACTTTATGTATATGCTGTATGTGTGTGTATATGTGATGTGTCTATGCTCTATATGTGTGTGCATATGTGATGTGTATATGCTGCATGGGTGTATATGGTACTGTATGTATGTGTGTATATGTTGTAAGTGTGTATATATGGTGTGTGATTGTAACTAGTAACATGTGTGAGTACACAAATATGTATATTTTTTAAGGAGGCCCCATTCAGAAGTCTGCTGGTCATGCCCCCTGCCTTGCATCTTAGAAATATCTCGTGACACACAGAGTCCCTGCTTCCCTGTGAAACAGCAGCCATGGACTGTTATTACCATTACAATACTGCAATGCTGTTCCATGGGGAAGCAGGGAGTCCTTGGAGTGCACTCTTAAAGATGTTAAAACAATGCCCTGAAATATATAGCCCCAATGGAATTTCTCATCAATTTCATTGTATTTGGAATTTATTTTACACCTACCCAGTATACAGTGTGGAATATAAATTACCATTGCTAGGGAGTGCAATTTGTTACACAGAAAACAAGCCCCTTACAGCAATGAAAACAGAAAAATAAAAAGTTATGGACTTTTGAAGGTTAAGAAAGGTAAAATGGAAAAAGTCCATCCGTGGCAAGTGGTTAAAGGCATTGTCCTACAGAAAACTAAGCCACAGGATTGGCCGATAACATTCTGTTGAGTGTCCAATAATAAGAATGGGGGTCCTATTCCTCCTAAGCTGTTTACAAGGGAACATGTATCAATAAATTTTCACTAATCTATGGTTTGTGACTTTTTCTCTTCAAAAGTTTTGTGCAATTGTTATTTTTGTTACCCTTGGCATTTATAGGGCAATATCGTGGCTCAGTGGTTAGCACTATAGCCTTGCAGCGCTGGGGACCTGGGTTCAAGTCCCAGAGTCAACATCTGCAAAGAGTTTGTATGTTCTCTGTCTGTGTGTGTGTGGGTTTTCTCCGGCTCCTCTGGTTTCCTTCCACACTCCAAAACATACTGGTAGGTTGGTTTGATTGTGAGCCCCATCGGGCATAGGAAGCAATTTGTCAAAACTATTATGTCAAATACTGAAGCACAGATAATAATAAACTGTACAGATAAGTCCAAAATAGTGGGGAATAATTATAAAGGGGGCTTTAAATGGATGTGCATTGCTGTAGTTTGCTCTAAAATGATCAAATGTCCTTCACATATCCAATACTGTATATTTAGCATATCCTTTTTGTTATAATTTTTTTTTACTTTTTCAAATTTTTACTTTCACTATTTTTCATCCCCCCCTACAGTACTTTAATCCTTGGTTGTCTGATTGATCCTACCATATACTGCCAAATATGAGGATTTTCCACCTCATTCACTTAAATTGTAATGAATGGGGTTAAACAAGACCCAAGGCTGTAATGTCGACCAATCGCCGCTCCCCGATGACATTACGGGGAACGTCGATCGTCACCAAGATGGAGGCGCTCATGCATAGCCATCTTTTTGAAACCGCCGGCTAGCACCGATCGTGGTAAGTTGCAGAAAAGACTTACCGGCTATGGAGAGGGCTCAGTCCGTGAGCCCTCTCCGTGCACCGGGAACCGACGCGTGCCATACTTTTACTAACCGGGAAGGGGTTAAGAATGAATACTATCATAAGGTCCTGGAAGGTAGACTAGTCATGGACAGTTAGGATCCCATGACCCTCCATCTGGGGCCATTTCATTGACAGGGATGGAAACTGATGAGATAAAATACATTTCTGAACCAAGGGCTTTACATTACATCAAATAGATGTACAGATTTTTAGTTATCTAATATCCTACCCCGTCTCCCCCTCCCACATACACATTGAAAAATACATGAGGTAGAGTGGACAACCCCTTTAAGTCTTTTTTTTTCTTCCTTTTTTTTTTCTTTTTTTCCCTCAATGGTTCCAGGAAAACATGGTTGAAACATCTTAATTAGCTTCTCAAGACGTCTTTACTTGTACACGCTTTGTTCAGAAATAACATGTTCGACTCCATTTCCTGTTTTTAAGTAAATTACAAGATTTCCATTGCCAGCCATTAGTTCAGCGTGCCGCCTAATGAAGACTTCACAGCAGCTTAAAGATAACACTTTCTCAAATAAGGATAAAAAGTATATTATTTTCCACAGTTTCAGGGGAGTTACTGATCTTCCAATTATTAATATACCTGCTGATCTGCCACCAGTTTTATGCTGTCTTACAGCTCTAACCATAAAAGTGGCAAATAATGAGACAAAAATATCCAATCATGTGAAGCAACAATGCTCCAAATTGTCCCTCTGATAGCGACGACCCCTGTGGTGACAAAGCAGCTGTCACAGTAATCCAAAGGCTCTTGTGCAGACATATTGTGGAGCATTCACAAATGACTCCAGCTCCAGGAAAAGACCAGAATAACTTACCAAATCACAGCTACAATACGAATAAACAAGCTGCAAAATTTATGTTAAATTAGGTTAATTTACAAACATATTTCAGATCTCCCAAATTCAAAAGCAATCCAAACAAGCAAAAATTATATATATACAATTCCACAGTAACTACAAAGCCTACAAAGGTGGACTCTATTGATGGAAATGTATACAGCCATGGCAGGTAGGTGATAGATAGCTTGTAGGAGGAAGGAAGAAAGGGAAGACAGGAAGGGAAGGATGGGAGAAAGGAAGGAAAGAAGGAAGGAAGGGAGGAAATAATGGAAGGAAGGAAGGAAGGAAGGAAGGGAAGGAAGGAAGGAAAGAAAGAAGGAAGGGATGAAAGAAGGAAGAGAAGGAAGGAAATAATGGAAGTTAGGGAAAAAGGAAAGGAAGGGAATGAAGGAAGGAAGGAAGGAAGGAAGGGAAGGATAGAAGGAGGAATGGGAAAGAAGGAAGGGGAACGAGGGAAAGTGGAAGGAAGGGAAGGAAGAAAGAATGTAATAGAAGGAAATGGAAGGGAAGAAAAGAGAAGGAAGGAAAGAATGGAATAAAGGAAGGAAGGAGGAAGGGAAGGATTGAATGAAGGAAGGGAGGGAGGAATGAAGGAAATGAAAAAAAGGAAGAAAAGAAGGAGGGAGGGAATGAGGGGAATAAGGAAAGAAGGAAGGAAGGAACTTTATAGGAAGTACTTTGAATGTTTCAAGAAAAAAATAAAAGTAAAGTAGTATTTCATTTACACAGAGTGTGGCGCCTTTTCTAGTGCCTTTCTGTAGAAGGAGCTACAATTTTGCAAACTGGGTTAAAAAAAAAAACATATTTTTTCTTATGAAATGTGAGTAGACTCTTCTTGAGAGAGCAAAGAGAGCATGGGATCATGGAGTGAAGCCCAATTTTCAGAGAGGGGGAGACACAGGACCCCGACAGAGTAGAGCAGAGGGCGAAACTGCGGTACAGAAGGGTAGGAGTTTTGGGCAAGACCCCCAGATATGAATCATAGATCCAATGTTGGTATTACAGTGCCAGCTGGTATCAGAGACTGACCGGCATGCTTTGTGTAAAAGCTGAGCATAATGGTGCCAACGAGACAGGATTTTATAATTTTTTAGGGTGTGGGTTAGAGCAGTTTTCAGCAACCACCCAAGACTGGGCCATGAAACACCTGGTTTTGGGCTGCGGTCAAGTTCTGTAAAAGCAAAAAAAAAACAATACTCACCTTCCCTGTTCCTCTGCAGCAGTCTTCTCTTCCTTTACTTCATTTCCATATTAATGCTCTATTGCCAATGCGCTTGATGATTTCATCACATCATGTCTCCTGACAATAGAGCCATGCACTAATGCAGAAGAGAAGTGAATGAAGAGAAGACTGCTGCAGGGGAACAAGGCAGGTGAGTATTTTTTTTAACAATGTTTGGCTGGGAAGGGGGACATTGGAAGGGGAGGGTGGTTGCAGCTAATGGAAAGGTGGGCATTCTGCAGGAAACGGGAAGATATAAGTGGGAGGGGGGCACTTCTTCAGGCAAAAAAAGTTTGGGACCACTGGGTTAGAGGACCCTTAAGTATGCAGCTAAACTACCTTAAAGGTGCACCATCTCATATTTCCCTTCAAGAACATGGTTAAAGGTAAATCTCCAATCAACTTTATAAGCTATCCTGACAAAATAGCCATTTTACAAGACCCGGCGGGGGATCCACAGGAGGCCACCGACTCAAAGGCACGTACGCATGTGGCAATTGCAACATATGCCAATACATGATATCACAAGATACCTTCAGGGACCCACAAAATGGTAAGGTTTACCAGCTTAAACACTACATTAACTGCAAGACCAGAGATGTGGTATATGCCATTGTTTGCTCTTGCCCCAAAATTTACGTAGGGCAAACATCACAAGAGCTTAAAAGAAGAATACAACAACACTTCTCGACCATCAACACAGCACGAAGAAATTTTCAAAATGACAAGAACTTGACAGCAGTGGCAAACCACTTCCTCCAACATCATCAAGGTAAGACCAAAGACATACAAATTGTGGGCCTAGACAAGATTTCTTCCAATATTAGAGGAGGCAGTGTCTCTTCTAAATTATTACAATGCGAATCCAGGTGGATCTACACTATGCAGTCTATGGCCCCTCGAGGATTGAATGAGGAATTACTATTCACAGGATTTTACAAGCAAAGGTAATGTACACATCTTATACACCATCACGGGGGATTATCATTTGGCTCTAGGGGCAGGGCACTCACTTGGTGGAGGTAAAAATAGGGGGGGGGGGGGTTGGGGTGGAGGGGGGCAACATGTGAGTGTGTGTGTGTGGGGGGGGGGGGTGACATGTCACTTGATGCATTTTTTGTTTTTAGGATAGAGGTAAGTATGGGTAAGTATTGGCACTATTTCACAGGGGCACGGTCTAGGAGTGTGGGGAGGAGGAAGGGGGTGTGGGGGGGGGATTTGACACTTCACGTGTGTTTTGCGTTTTTAGGATAAAGGTAAGTATAGGTAAGTATCTGCACTTTTTCACAGGGGCACACTTTACGGAAATACATCTCCCTTTTTTCTTTCTCTTTCTTCACACATGGCATACGCACATCACATAGCGAGCAGTCACTTTCACTCACTCCACTTTTGCCATTACCTATTTTTCAGCACACCAGCATCATATATCATGTGGCACATATGGCCACCCTACATCCACACTTTTCCCATACTATCACTTATCTGCACTTCATACTTCACTAGCAGTAACACTGACACATATCATTCACTATGTCACCTTAGTTATAGCACATTGGACATAGGACACAATTTCACCTGACACTGTCACTTCACAAACATTCACCATCATGGTGCACACCATGTTGACATATTAGTCAGGGTTAGCTTATTTATTATTTTTTTTTTCACTTCATCCCATTTACATCTGATACTGACGTATATCTTTGTATTTATATTTTTGTTATTATATCATCTCATTACAGACATTACCCGTGATGCTGAATCTCCACTTTAACTTTTCCTCCTTCTTTGGAATCCCCTGAAGGGCCCGGGAGAATTATGAAATCCAGAAATACTTACCCAAGAACTATGTCCATCATAATACATCTAATCGACCGGATCCAGAGACCAATACCGCAAGATTGCATCATTACCACACTGTCGCACTTACTTGGAGGCGTGGGCCGGCCCCCGTAAGGGGGTGGAACTTTGCGGGTGTGTGCTGGCTGGGCGTGGCCCGTGACGCGCGCGGTGTCCCCACATGGAGGTGGAGGAGTGGGGATGCCGTGCGCGCGCGTGGCGCGCGCGGCTGGCGCGCATGTGCACAGGCCCAGTCTCATAGCAGACCAGAAGTAACATCAGCCGCCGACAGCAAACCGGAAGTGACGTCAGCCGCCGACCGCAAACCGGAAGTGACGTCAGCCGCCAACCACAAACCGGAAGTGACGTCAGCCGCCAACCGCAAACCGGAAGTGACGTCAGCCGCCGACAGCAAACCGGAAGTGACGTCATCCGCCGAGATCACATGAATCATATATATAAGAAAGGATCATTTGGTATCCAGTTACCCCTGAGGAAGCCGCAGGAGCGCGGCGATACGCGTGGGGACGTTTTCTCCTCCTTACACACATGGACTTGGGTGATATTTATTTATAATA
The DNA here is from genome assembly GCF_040894005.1 of Engystomops pustulosus. Taxonomy (NCBI): domain Eukaryota; kingdom Metazoa; phylum Chordata; class Amphibia; order Anura; family Leptodactylidae; genus Engystomops; species Engystomops pustulosus. The sequence continues at coordinate 26,302,447 of NC_092411.1, read as the reverse complement.
TTCACATTTCCATTCAGCTAGTATGTTTATCTTCTATTGTTGTATTATTGACCTGTACTATCTGCACTTTGTCCATGTGTATGCCAGACATTTAGGCATTAGTGAGGAGGATTACTCTGTCTTATTTTTACAGAGATAGGATGGCACATTTTGGGAGTGCCTTTTAGGTGTTTTTAGAGTATACCAATAAATATTTCTATGTTTTATCTTTATTAGTGATTGGTTTTTGGTACATGACACTGACCTAGTAGTTTGTTCAGCATGTTGTGCAATTTCAGTGTTTCTTCCACTTATATTATATACTAGTGGAGAGGCTATCAGCTTTACACACTATCCTGACAAAATGTTTCTATTTCCTAACAATGTGCCATTTTTAAGAATATTCAGAGGCTGCAGTTGATGTTGACTTCACCCTGTGGGCCACACTGGATATATCAAGATGCTCGAGTCTCCTGATATATCCCGTGAGGTGGATACACAGTTCTATGCCATTTCTTGTACTTACTCCGCATCCCTGCACCACCCCTCTTAGGGCATGTTGCATAACAGTGGAAATAGTCGCAATTCCCAATTCTGTGCCAGGAATTGCCGCTGTGGGTGCCGCGATGGGTGCACGCTGTGCTCCTTCCTACGCCAACCTCTTTTTGGGCTGGTGGGAGGAGACCAGCGTGTACCCATCCGGGCCTTTCCAGCGACATGTCGTCGGTTGGTTCCGCTATATTGACGACGTGCTCGTCTTCTGGAGAAGTCACTTTCAGAGACCATCTAGAGCCCTTGGTCACGGACAGCGACTAGTGGGTTCGTATCCCTGTGGTGACTGTACTGTATGCCCCCTCATTTTGTGTGGAACGGAATTTGTGAACCCTGCAAACTCCAAAAAGATACGATTGCGATCCTATACAAATTGCCGATCCCGTAACATCAGCTACGGTCTACTGTGTCCATGTCCGAAGCTTTACGTGGGGCAAACTGGCCAAGAGTTGCGCAAAAGAATTCAAAAGCATGTTTCGACCATTAACAAGGCGGCACAAGATGCCTCGAATGGAAAACAGCTATCTACAGTGGCGAAACATTTCCTCCAAGCCCATAGGGGAAACCCAGTGGGCCTACGAGTCGTGGGTCTGGACAAGTTCCAACAAAATATACGAGGTGGGGATGTCACACCAGCACTCCTGCGTCTAGAGGCAAAATGGATTTTTGACCTTACCTCCCTGGCTCCGGATGGGCTAAATGAGGATATGCTTTTTTCCGGTTTTTATAAGAAATAAAAGAATTGAACGGAGCAATCCATAACCTTCCAATGAGGTATGTTTTATTTATATTTATTTTTACTCATATTTATTTTTATTCACGTTTTCTCAGTTTTTCTTTCCTTGCATCACTTTTCACCATCGGTCAATCTTTGCCCTTTTTGACCCCTACTTGGTTTGGCACTATTTGCACACTCTCTGCACATGCACCCACTACCTGACACCGTTTTGGTACACGCACCCATTCCAAATATAACTGCACATCCCTCTATCACATCTGCCACTGGGGGGCACCCCCTTTTCACCTAATTGGCCCCATCACTCCCTATTCCCCACTTCTCCTCACGCCACTCTTCACACCCCCCCTCTTTCTCTCTTCCCCTCCTTTTCCCCTTCCCCTCCCCCTCCTCCATACTTGCCCACTTCCTCCCCCTCCTTCCCTCTCCCCCTCTCCCTCCCCTCCTCCTCTATAATTTAATTTAATTTTTTATTTCAAGTACTCCAACTATTCCACTTCACCCCCACCACTCATCACTTGTCACTTATTGGTTACCTCTATCACATGTCACAGGGCTCCTTCCCTTTTACATAGCTCACTTGGTCCGTCCATATTCCTTTAACAACCATCCACCAAGCATTTTAAGCATATACTTATTCTCATCCGTAATTGCTTTTCATCCCCAGGCTACTGCCATGGCATTCTCCACTCTTTAATGTCATCCACCTACTAACAATATGGTCTTCTGCCTCTCAACCTACTCTCCTCATCCGCCTTGGCGCACACGGCATTAAGAAGCAAGAATTATATTCTTTTACCAAATTACCAAAAGGATTGGGTGTCTGTTTATATTAAATACATTATGCGCTGTTTGGAGTGTGTGTGGTATGGTTGTGCATGGGCCCATGCGTGTGAGTGTCGGGTATGAATGGACATGTTGGCTTTCACTAATAATTTATTTATTAATTATTTAACTATTTATTCATTTATCTATGTAATGTACCCGTGTCCGGTTCCAATTTATGCTATCTCTATGCTGGTATAAACTCATTTAATTAATATAATATTTACTTCCCTTTGGGTACCCGGTCCGATACACATTTAGAGAATACTATATATTATTATTATTATATATTATCATTATCTTTTTTATATATTTTTTATATATATTTTTTACTTTTCTCATGCACTCACAGAACACTACATAATTTTTTTCTTACTAATTTTTTGCTGGGCTTCTTTCCAGCTGTACCACTGCACTGGCACTTTAGTTGCATATCTTCATATGCTAAACTTACCAGGCTTTAAGCCCTGTTCTTATTGGCACTTATTCTATATCGGGCCCGGCCACTTCACGCATGTGCGCATGCGCAAGCACACACGTCACCGGAAGTGACATCATTAGATCATGTGACCCGCCCCTGGCGTGTTCCGTCATGGGCGCCGCCATTATACCAGGGCCACACACCGGCAGCGCTACACGGCTCATCACCTACAGGTATTTAAACTTAGACACCACGTCATTTGGGCACCCCTGAGGAAGCCGCGTTCTGCGGCGATACGCGTGGGGCTTTGTTTGGACTCTCCTTGGACCTCCTTCATTTGGGTAATTTTATACCTTCCAGCATAGCCTTCAGCAGCTTGTACCCTGTTATCCTTCTTACTTTGGGATCTTTTTTGCTCATTTCATTTAGTGTATTGTGCTGTTTGGTTATACTGGAGTACTTCAGTGACTCATTTATTTTCTTTACAAGTGTTGGTCCAAGGGGGTCCTTTTGCAGGGTGTCAGTCACTATTGCATGACTGCACCTGCTACGTTCTCATCACGGAAGCAGTTGATCTGCTTCTTTTGTGTTTTAATTGTTTTTATACTGTTTGTCCATTTGATTTTCCTAAATGTATATTTGAAATAAAGGATTCAATTTTTTCAGCTACTTGACACATGCGTTCTCTCTAAATTTCTATAAGGAATTGCCGCTGTGTCACATCTTGTATGGCAGTATTCTGGTGTACAAGCCATGAAAATGTGCACCAGAAGATTCCTTTTAAGCTGTAGCCACAATATTCACTCACACTGAAATAGGCATCACCTAGAACCACAATAATCTCACATTGATTAACTATTTAGGATATAAATCTAACCCCCTGGGATTCCCCTCCAGACATTCAATATGATAAATAGCAAAAAAAAAAACAGTTAAATTATGGAACAAAAAGTTAAAATGCTCTCCAAAGTGCACTCCAAATGCAGTCAGATGCACTCCAAAAATGTTTCATGATATAATGATGGTTTATCCCACATACAATCGACAGTCACACGTCTCTAAGAATATTTAAAAGAAAAATCAAAAATAAAAGATAAAGACAACAACAAAAGTCCAATATCACCACAATCATAGTGACCTGCGCAGTTAAATTATTAATACAAAATCCAAGAAAATCATTGCAAAATTGTTCTATTAAAAAACATCCTTTCTCAAAATAAAAATGTTTTTATATCTACTTTAAACAACCCCTTACACTTCTATATTGCTGTAAAAAAAACAAACAATAAAAATCATATTTTTCTGAAGCAAAGTGATACCAGAGGAAAACAAAATGAAAAAAAAAAATCTGTGTTGTCAAGGCCATTGATTGTGTTTTATGTCAACCTTGCAGAAAGAATCTACTGACAAAACACATTTTTTTACCCAATAAGAATTTACACTGGATTAATTATAGTTTGCATTTCTGAAATGTTCTGTTTACCTATGAATTATACTCATTTCGCATGCACATAGACATAGGTTTTCCACCAGACACCCCCACTGCTCTACTAATTAATGTATCGACTAATACATCCGTAGCATAAACATTACTATCAGCTTTACATATCTTTATGTGCACTGAATGTAATCCATCATCTCCCATCAGGAATAATTTCCGGAGTTAATGAAGGGTTAATTTAGAAAGCAGCGTAAAGGCCATTCATGTCGGAATATTGAAATCACTGAACAGTATACAGAACAATGAGCACGGAGAATGCACTTACAATTCTGTGCATACCAGATTGTCTAGTTCAGTGGAAAAATGTTTAATATGCATAGGACACAGACAATACATACATCAACTGATGCACAAAATCTTGAACTCAGCATGGGTGCAAAGAGAAGTCCAGCACATTGTGTGCAGTCAGTGACTAAGTCATTAATAAGATATTGGGGCACATTTACTAAGAACAGTGCAGTCTGTACTATGTGCAGTTTGCCTGTGTAGTGTGCAGGGGGTGCCAGATTCAGGAATTCTGGCTCCATTCTTCACGAATCAAGTGCCCCCCTGCACTGCTCCGACAGAGTGCACCACTTTTTTGGGGGGCATGGGGCATGCAACGCATTTCTTTCTGACTTGCATTTCAAATCTGGTGCAGGGTCCAACTTTCAGTGCAGAAATTTGCATCGCATGAAGAATAGTGCAGCCGCGACACCGCCGTGTGCACTTCTTAAATACCTTCTTAAAGGTTAACACCCATGATTGGTGCCAGCACCCATTGTGGGTATTACCGGTGGGTATTCACATTTGGGTTCGGGAAATTTTCCAATGGAAATTTTGTTCAAAGTTTTGCTGACCTCGGCAAATCGGAGCCTGAATAGGTTTGCTCATTAATTAAAATTTTAATTAAAATAAAAATGGACCAGTAACAAAATAAAATTATAATTCCTGTTCTCTACTTTCCCGTTGGATCATTGTGGTCCCTGGTTGGTTGTGCACACTCTAGTCTTTGAGAAACACACAGGAAGGGGAGTATGATGGGGCTACCAAAGCGGTTGTGTAAGAGGAACATCATAATGATTTAGTATGTCACCAATTACAGCAGACCTTCTTATACTAAGTATTCTTTTACTTCACTACAAACCCTTGTTGAGTTCCTCTATAATTTCAGGTTAATGGAGCACTGGTTCAGAGGCATCTGTCTTGCCCTGGTACTCAAGGAATTAGTATGCTGTGTTATCCATGTCCATATGGAAGGGATCCAATCTGTGTATCTTCTGTTAGTTAATTCAGTGAGTTGGCCAAAGTTTTAGGAAGATTTTGGTTTTTTTTGAGGTTACATGTTACATACTTACAGCAAATACTTTGTCCCAGAGTACACTTCAAATACAGTACCCGGTCCACACAGCAAAGATCCTGTACAAGTCCTTAAAACAAAGACTCTTTCCCAGTCCAAAAAGCAAAGAACCTTTCCCTGTCTTAACTGTGAAAACTTATCCCAGACTATACTACCCAAACCCTATCACAGTCTACAATGCAAAGACCCTTTCCCGAGCTAAATACAGGCAGTCCCTGGGTTATGTACAAGATAGGGTCTGGAGGTTTGCTCTTAAGTTGAATTTGTATGTAAGTCGAAACTGTATATTTTATAATTGTAGACACAGACAAAAAAAAAATTGGCCCCAGTGACATTTGGAGTTTAAACATTTTCTGCTGTAATGGGACCAAGGATTATCAATAAAGCTTCATTACCGACACCTTACAGCTGATTATTGCAATATAGGACTATAGTAAAGCATCCAGAAAGCTTCACCAAAGGTCAGAGGGGTCTGTCTGTAACTATTGGTTGTCTGTAAGTCGAGTGTCCTTAAGTAGGGGACAGCCTGTACTCTTCCCCAGTTCTAACCTCACATATCCTGTTCCGGTTTAGGCTTCCAAAATATCACTCTACACTGAAAAACTGCATCACAGTCTACATTGTGAAGACTTAACACTTGTCTACCCCTGTCTAAATAGCAAACGCCCTGCTCTAGTCTATATAGCAACAAATATATATCACTTTATACAGGAAAATCCCTTTCCAAGTCTGCACTATAAAGACCATATCCAGCAAAGGCCCTGTCCCAGTCTACACAGCAAAGACCCTGTCCCGATCTATACAGGAACAGGATGTTCCAATCATTACTCTGCCCTAGTCTGAACATCCCAGGCTACACAGCAGTCTACACAGTCTACAAAGTCTACCCTGCCCCAGTCTACACCGCAAAGACCCTGTCCAGGTCCACACAGCAAAGACTCTGTCCAGGTCCACACAGCAGAGACTATGTCCAGGTCCACACAGCAAAGACCCTGTCCAGGTCCACACAGCAGAGACTCTGTCCAGGTCCACACAGAAAAGAACCTGTCCCAGTCTACACAGCAAATTACCTGTTCCATTACATATGCAGCAAAGATTCTGTTCCAGTCTACACAGCACATAACCTGTTCTAATATACGCAGCAAAGATTCTGTTCCAATCTACACAGCAAAGATTCTATTCCAGTCTACACAAAAAAGTTTACAAGTGAACTGTGTGTAACCCAGCGACCAATACATAAACTAGAATATTTTGTCAGAGCAACTAGTAAACAAAGTATGTCCCGAAATGAACAATATACAGTATAATTACATTTGGTATGAATGATATGTCATTTTCTTATAATCAATTTCCTGCACAAAAGGTGTGTGATATGTTATTATGCTATACCACAAGACACAAATAATCGCTTAGATGTTGCTTTTTATTCATTACTGAATACATAAGTAATGCCAATAAAACAAAGCAGATTGTAGAGAGATGCAGAATAACAAGCACAATAAATGAGCAGCATATTTTGTTGTCTATCTGCACAGTTGTACAGTTCACAAAATATTATTGGATTTTCATAAATACGGTAATTTAAAAAAAATATTTTTGTAAAAAAAAAAAAAAGCTGCAGCGCTTAGAAATGAAAGCCCGCTTTTTTTTTTGATAGTGTAAATATTTGCTTTGGAAACGTTTGGATGAAGGATTAGTTATTTTAAACTACAAAAGCGAAATTACTAATAATGATTGGTTTCAAGTAATTAAATGCTTTTATGCAAATTCGTGAACCGTAAATATGACCTGGGAACAAAAGACTGCTTAACAGTTAGTATTAAGCAATACATTAGTGTATCAATTAAACACAACTCGGTTTGGATGAAAAGGATGTAGATGTGTTACCATGGAAACCTGAATGGTATAAGGCGGAACACCCAAATTGAAATGGAGATACGCTGCAAAATGTTTGCAAATATGTCTCTAAACTTATGTTCATTTACGAATTACTAATTGAATGTGATTTTCCCGGCAGGAATCGCAAACATTTCTCGCTTCCTTCTGTTTATTGGTTTAGTAACAGGAAAAAAATAAAGTGACAGCAATTTTTAAGAACAAATTAGCTTTTTTTTTTTTTTCAAAAAGTTTTCACCTTTTTTTTACCCCCCAAATTTTAACATATAATAGAGAAAGAACATAGCTGAAGAGAACTGGAGTAGAAGGGTACAGGATTTAAATTTTTTTGATCACTGGTCCATTTTGATAGGTTATCAATAATAGATCAGCGGGATCTGACACCAACATCATGGGTGTAAATGAACTAAGGGTTCGCGGACAGCACAAATGTTGGATATTCCGACGTTTTCCAATTTGCGCCACATTTAAAAGGGGATTGTGTTGCACGCAATCGGAATTTGGCACAATCGCACCGGCTTTCATGCAACAGAAATCGGGAGGCGGGCCGTCAGACAATCTGATTGATTCGGACTGTGCGTGGGATTTAACTTTAAAATTGTGTCGCAAGACAATGCACTTACATACACCGGGAAGAAGATGGTGAATTTCGGTCGACCCGAGCCGAGAGCGACACATGCAGGATATTGGGTGCACGATTTACATGAATCGCAGCACAATGCATAATCTTCGGACATTCCGGATCGGGGATCGTGACATGGACGGGTAAGTAAATTTGACCTCATGTGTTTTTTTTTTGGTTGGTATTCTAGTGAGCACCATTTGAACTTGAACTATGACGTCACAGATATTTGTCACATGGCCTTTGCAAAGCTCTGTTGGGTTTAAGAAAATGGTGCTGAGCTGCAATACAAAGCACAGCCACTATACAATTAATAGCACTATGGTTGGAAGACTGAAGAGATTTCAGTGATCATCTGAGTTCTGTGGTCTCTATAGGTAAATTATTAGGAGAAGTGTTCAGTTTGGATCCCAACTAATCTGCCATTAAAGACTTATCTTAGGGGTGGGTTTACACTGGTGTGTGTTGTGTTGTGTGTCCTTTGCACGTCCATTACATGTTGTCTCTGTCTTGTCTCAGTTTTGCTTGCGTTTTTGGTCTGCATTTGCAATAAAAAACTAAAGGTTTAACAGTGAATAGAAAACCTAGTTATTCAGTGTCAGACTCCAGGGGTAGTGGACCCACTGTACCACTGTGGACGATGACGTAAGTCGACATCTGGGACTGTAGTCTAAGTGGCCCCCGGTTTTCACCAGAGCCCGCTGCAAAGCTGGTTGGACTTGCTGCGGCGTGGTACCACCAGGTTGTTCCATAGGTGCGAGGTAAAGAAACGGAAGGCAGGTTTGTGCCCGGGGACAGGCAGGAGGAGGTCAAGACAGGCGGCAAAGGGCAGCGAAGGAGCATAAACGGGAACAGGTCCGGGGTCACAACGGGAAATCACACTAATTGCAACGGTCATAGGAAACAAGGTTTTAGGCTGTGAGGCACAAAGCTTTGGCGAGGTGTGCAGGAAGGGACTGGTATGTAAAGGATTCTGGGTAAGGACAGCGGCAATAAGGGGAGTGCTGGCCCTTTAAATTTTCTAAGGAGACAGGGACACGCGCGTACAGCCACCGGACCTGAAACAGGAGCAAGGATAGGTGAATCAGAAGTGTGGGGCGCAGGGACACATGGAGGAGCACGGCTGAGCCAGCGACCCGAAACATGGGTCACGGGGGTACCAGTGACATTCAGTCTGTCTGAATTTAATTAAATTTCATGAAAAAAAGCCTCATCGGTAAAAAAAAACGGACCAGTCATCTTTTTTTTTTGTATGTGTTTCAAAATTTTTGAAACAAGAAAAAACAAACATTGAAAAATGTCACAAAAAAACACAAAATACTCTTTTAGTTTGTCAATTCTCTTTCCTGGTCAGCATTTAATGCACATCAATAGAACTTATTCAGTATAATACTTAGTCATAGCTAAAGGTAATGATTAAGGCTTCATGCACACAATCGTAAATATGAGTTAGCCGTACAAACCCAGGAATAACTCATGGCACAATGACTTCTATTGTGCACGGTCACAGTGTTTCACCGCACCATGAACATGCTGAGCCGCTATGCTGCAAATTATGGAGCCGGTCCTACTCATGCCTGGATTTGTTTAGTTGCTGGACATTTTCAATGGGCATTGGCAGGCGAGTGCTGCTCATCCGCCATTGTCCTACAGGCCTCCAGCAAGGTTACATTGCAATTGAAATTACATGAATCCATTGTAAATAATAAAAAGTAACAAGTAAGTTTCCTAAAGGGGTTTGCCCATGATAGAAAGTTTACAAATTTTAATAATTTCTAATGTTTACACAATAAAGATTTTTTTATTCCCCTTTTTATTCATGTTTTTGCTCCTATCACTTAGTGATGGTCAGTGTAAGATACCAGAGTGTGGGCGGGGACTTTCTAAGCAGACACTTCATAATACCTCTGTGCTATGGGATTCTGTGTGCTGACAATGTGCTTATATTATCAGGGTACAGGTTTATCTACACTTTCTTTAGCTTTTGAACATGCTACTAGAATCTGACACATAGAAAAAGAGAGATGAGACAGGATCAGAGATGAGATCAATGAGATCCATGAGATGGATATTAAACACAATGACACTCAGCTCTGCTAACTCACCTACAACACACAGAGAGTCAGCTACGCTATATGCCTCCCCCCTGAATAAAGAAATGTTCTAGTCTGTAGCTTGTAGAGTTGCTTGCTGGCAGGCAGTGCCTGTGTCTAAGCTGGTCTTGTAATGCAGGGGGAGGGACAGGAGGCAGAGAGCACTGCAGTGTGCAGACAAGAGAAGCTATTCATGAGAAGCACCCAACCCAACCGAGTCAGAACATTTACGGTCATATCCAGGAACAACCAAAATAGTAAACACCAGCGCTGACACAGATTGGAAATATTTCTGTTAAATGTTGTATTTTTGTTAAAAAGAGTGAATTAGTAAATGTGTTATTTTGTTATCCTGAGTATATTTAAGAATCTTGTGGAAATATTTGTGGGGGTATATTTAAGTAAGTTAAAAAAAGGAAAAAATTAAATTAGTAGGTACTTACATAAGCATTATAGAAAGTCACAAATAACACAATCATAACACTATCATTTTATGACAATGAAAAACCCAACCCACTTTTGGTCCGCGTTTGAAAAAAAAAAAATTAATGTTTAACATCGGTTAGAAGACCTAACACCTGGTTTCCCTGGTAAGCTCTATAAATCAGATTTTTGGATTTCTGTAGCATTTATGTTAATTGTTTTTTGTATATGAAATATTTCAATACAAAAAAGGCCAAAAACAACTATTTCCTTTGGTTATTCAATCTGTCTGCATTTAATTAAAATTCTTGAAAAAAAGCTTCTAAACTATATAGATCTGGGCTCTATTGACTCTTTTGGGACCTGTGGGATGGCTTAATAGACGGCATGTCTTGAAAATCCTATGCAGTTTAGAGAAAATAAAGGAAACTTGTCAGACCCTAACATGCTGATCATGAGGAAACTCAAGGATCACACCCCAGTGATCGAACCTTTGTATTTAGTTACAAATTCTATAGGAAACTCCAGAAAAACAGTTATCGTAGAATCTGTGGGGTCAATCTACTGGAGTCTTCTGCGACTACGGAAATGAGAACCGGATGCCAACTGTATAATACAATCAGCACCCAACAGAAGCAACACAGCGATAATGGTCAGCTCTCAAGAATTTTATAGGAATCAGAAAATTTATACTTTAGGTTTTGTTTTTTATTTTATTCAAATTTTTCGCATTGGATCAGCGGTGTGGAAACAGGAACTCCCCAGGTTACGTACAAGATGTGTTCTCTAGGTTTGTTCTTAAGTTGAATTTGTATGTAAGTTGGCAATGTATAATTTATAATTGTAACCACAGCCCATATTTTTTGGTACCTGTGACAATTGGATTTTAAAAATGTTGGGTTGTCATAAGAACCAGGATTAACAATAAAGCTTAATTGCAGACACCTGCATGATCATTGTAGCTTAGGGCTAAAGTACCAACATTCAGAGGTCCCTTTGTAACATGGGGTCGTCTGTAAGTTGGGTGTTCAACTCAGGGACCGCCTATATGAAAAAGGATTTGATTTTTGAACTGGACCCAAAAAAGAGAATAAGATAAATTTGACACAATCAGCAGTTTCATGATAAATTATATAAAATAATTATTTATTATCCTATATTAATAAAAATCAAAAATTTTAATTGTTCAAAGACACATTGCTATGACAATATTAGACAAGATTCCCTGAAATATTCTCAAGGTTTCCTAAATTGTCACCAGCAATATAAAAAAGGCTTTCAGTTTCCAAGGATTTCGAAATACAAGACACCATAAAAAATAATAGTCTTTACAAATCCCCTCCCTACACACTATTATAAGCAATTCAAAGGGAACCAAAATACATAGCATGTGTATAGAACATCAAATCAAAATGTTTTTGCAAACCGTAAATGATTTTTAAAATTTCCTCCAGCTATTCAATTCCATATTTTATACCAGTTATTTTTTTTAAAAGAAACCAATATAGACAAGTAGAAGGAGCTCTTAACAGTTAATAAAAAAAATCTGAGGATTTATTTCAAATATTCTGTCCTTGGTAAAAAAATGTTAAATGACCTGAAGGTTTAAAGGGTTCGGGTCTTTTGTAAAGATGGTATCTGAAAGGAAAAAAAACAAAACAATTATGTTTTTATACCATTCTACAGTTCAAACAATCAGCGAGCAATTGAAAAAAAAAAATCAAAACACAAAATAATCAAAGAACAATAACATGTTTGTCAAATATCACAATTCCATCCTCAAAAATTGTAAATTGTCTGAACAGAGACAAAAGATCAAAGTCACCTCTTCAGTCATGCCCCCGATGATACACGTTTATTAGAAACAATACAGTACAGAACAAACAGGCATATTTTTGAAGTTTGGGCATAAAAATACTTTAAAAGATAATAAAAAAACGGTCTGAAAATATTATCTTATTTAACTTTCGGGTATGACTTTCATTTTCAGAATTTTTTAAAATTACAAATTGTAATTTCCAATATTTAAATACTTTGACTAAAATTAGCAATTTGAATTTTGGCGACTCACCCCTTTAAATAGAATGCCCCTTCCTGTTCTATAGAGATCATCTTATAATTACATTCAGGATTACGAGAAAAGCTAAACCAGTATCCCCTAGCTTGCCTCCTCCCTCACTGTGTATCAACAGTAGCCTATGCATTGGCAACATAGTATGTTCCCAGTTAGAGAATCATCCAAGATTCACTTTTTATTCACTTTTTAATTTTTTAAAAAGATTTGGTTGGGCCTAAATCGACCCTGGAAATTGTTATAAAAGCTCCTATAATCCACTAAAACACAACTTAATGTGTTAACCCACTCTGGCTCCCAGTTCCTGTGTCACACCACTTGGCTGTCAGTGCCATATTCTGCAGATCAATGGCCACCTGCCGGAAGTCACTTCCTCTTACATCACAATATCATCCTTTGGCCCAAGGAGGCCTATGATTGGCCAAAGTTGGTCTTGTGACCCCCTGGTACTACAGATTAAGCTAATAGTGCTAAAGAACCATAAGACAAAGGTTACTCTACTTACTCTATTTGCTGTTACTGCTGATCAAATAGTGTTTTGCAGAATTGTTATAAAACTCCTTTAAAGAGGACCCTTCACCGGATTTTGATCACCCTGACTAACAATGCCTGCCGATAAAGGGTTACAAGTCCTCCCTTTATCACCTAAAATTAGCTGCCAGTGGGGCACTGTACCTAAATTACAGACATTTTTGATATACAAATTAGCTTTTGTGACAAATTAAAATTAGCGAATGAAAGCCAAGCACAATACCTAAGAAGGAGGGGGGTACTCTTTTTTAAGGATAACCTGTCACCTGGAATAATTCCTTTTGGAGCTGCTTACTATAGTAAGCCCTTCCTATCCCTACCCCAGTAATAGTAGTGTTAAACTGCTAGCTTTATTGAAACATACTGATAAAGCTAGCAAACAGTGCACTGCCGTAGCCCTCCGAACACCGGACAAAGCTTACACCGCTCCGTTCTATTCATGAGGGGGCAGTCCCAGGAGGTGGTGAAGCCTGGCAGTCACTGACAGCCTATGGTGTGAGAGGGGCGTTCCGGGGGAGAAGCAGAGGAGAGGGGAACACCTTGGACCACCCCCTCATGAATACCCCAGACCAGTGTAAGTTTGGAGGGCTATGGTAGTGCAGTTTTATCGGTATTTTCTGATACAGCCAACAGTTTAACACTGCTTTTACTGGGGTAGCTAGATTAGTTTTGAAGATCAAGAATAAAATAAAGAATCTTACTTGGCAACCACGTGTGTCTGTGTGATTCTTTCCTTGCATCCAAATACCTATATTTTATTTGGACGGTTGATCAATATACACAGGTTTTAGTGTCCAGTCTAAAACACTTAATCACCAAATATGGCAGTTTAGTCCACACCTCTTATATCACCTCCATAATAAAGGGTCAACAGACCATTCCTGGCTATAATGCTGATCGTATCACCTCTTTGATGCTGGCTGTTTGGTCTGGATTGTCTCCTACAACAAATATGGCTGTTTAGTGTAAACTACTACATTTAGGCAGCAGTCTGGCCATGTGGCATGGATATCCCCATATTATATCACCATATATACACTAAGAGCCATAGTTCCTGTTGCAATAGAAAATAATGATAAATGTAAGAACTTGGTAAACAATGTACTCAAGATACTTCCATGCACTGTAACAGATAAACTCATTACTTCTCCCAGCACTTATCCACTTCAAAATGTAAAATTCGACTAAATATTATGGTAAATAAGCCTGACATGAATATTTTTTAGATATTATCGTATTAGTTTCAGAGGTTTACAAGTGTATATTACCATTACAGAACAGTAAGCTGGAGATAAGTGATTAATAATATACACATTGCCCTAGCAGAAAAATGTTAATGGCTTATCACAGACTGCAGAGTACAATTACTAGAACAAAGAACCGTGTCAGTCATTGTCTCATTTCTCCTTCATTTGCATTGTTTCCAACCGGAACAATTCTGTTGTTCACTTCTACGGCAGAATTAGCTTCATGGCATCATTCATTTACTATGTAGTAACCTGTAGTGCACAAATACACTTTTTTTTACGGATATTCAAATAATAGCTGAGGTTTAGGATTTTTTTATGTTTTATTTTTGTAAGATTTTTTTCTTTGCAAATAGAATGGAAAAAATTTACTATATTATTCAAGTAGACTGTAATATTTGGGTCCATGCCTGTCTCATTCACTCTCACTACTGGTCTCTCATTCACTCTTCCTTCCTGTCTCTCACTCACTTCCTGCCTGTCTCTGTCTCTCACTCTCCCTGCCTGTCTCTCACTCACTCACTTACTCACTCACTCACTCTACCTGCCTGTCTCTCATTCTCCCTGTCTGTCTGTCTCTCACTCACTAACTCTGCCTGCCTGTCTCTCACTCTCCCTGTCTGTTTCTCTGTCTCTCACTCACTCTCCCTGCCTGTCACTAATTCTCCCTGACTGTTTCTCTGTCACTCACTCACTCTCCCTGTCTTTCTCTCACTCTCCCTGCAAGTCTCTCTGCCACTCACTCTCCCTGCATGTCTCTGTTTGTCACTCTCCTGCCTATCTGTCAGTCACTCACTCCCCCTGCCTGTCTCTGACTCTCCCTGACTGTCTCTCTGTCTGTCACTCACTCATTTACTCTCCCTGCCTGTTTCTCACTCACTCTCCGTGCCTGTCTTTTGGTCTCTCACTCACTCTCCCTGCCTGTCTTTTGGTCTCTCACTCACTCTCCCTGCCTGTCTCTCTGTCTCTTACCTCACTCTCCCAGCCTGTCTTCCTGCCTGTCACTCACTCTCCCTGCCTGTTTCTCACTCACTCACTCTCCCTGCCTGTCTCTCTGTCACTCACTCTTCCTGTCTTTCTCTCACTCTCCCTGCCAGTCTCTCACTCATTTACTCTCCCTTCCTGTCTCTATCCCTATCCATCATACCTCACACATGAGCTGTCTCTTACTCATTGCAACAGACAATGGTTCCTGTATATGGTGGTTAATAAGTGTGAAAAATTCGCTCAGTACCTAGTCTATGACATCCCCAAGAGCAGAGTCACAGAGAGCGATTGTGCAAAATTTTGTGATTGTAAACGCAATGGTGCAGATTACTTTTGCGGACATACATACATTCAACATACACATATACACATATATACATACACTCAGCTTTATATATCAGTTGTCACATTTAATAAAATCTGATATTTACAACTGGGCCGCGATGCCTACCATTTTTGTGACTTATAACGAATTTTAATATACTTACAGGTGGACTTCCATGGATCATGCGAATAGAACTCCCCTTCAACCAGCGTTCCCATTGTTACTAATGGGTGTGGCAGCAGGGCGAATATACAAATCTGTAGGATTGGCCAGAGATAAAATATAAAATTTAATAAAAGCAACAAAGATATATTAGTATGGAAAATCACTGATTTTGAGTCAAGATCATATATTTTATTATATATATACATAATGTCACATGTAATAAAATACGATATTGATGACTGGACTATGATACGTACCATTTTCATGACTTATTATTCATATTATTATGCCTTTTAATAGGTTCCACCAGCATTTATAAGAAAACAAAAACTGGTCCTTTCACTCGATGTGAAGTACTTGTTTCCAATTCAATCTCAGTCAATGTGTTATAGTTAATATATGTAAATCCTTCGTATTATTCATGTTAGACTTTTAATCCAATTATTAAAGTAATTAGTATAAATAAAACAGATGCCATTAGTGAAGGCTCTTCAGGACTCATTAATTGTAAGGCAATTGTAATCCCTTTCATTATCATCAGATCATATCAAACCATTGTATGTTATTTTACCTGAACAACACTTGAGTGGATGTAACAGCAATAGCGACATCCTTAGAACCACAATGTTAATTGGTAGACATGTACACAAGAACACAGACAAGGGAAACACTCATCTACAAGGCAGGTGCTCTCATCAAATATGGAGTCATTGGAATCACAAATGAACTACTTATGTACATATACACTTCCTCTCATACGCCTTATTAGTTGCATTCTGTGACTTAAGGGGAAGATTTTATTAGTTTAAAGGAATAATGATTCAATGGTCCTTGTTTTATAAAAAATTAATTTCCAAAATATTTGTCAACTTAAAGGAGTTCTCCCATGTCAGCAAATGAATGTTATTGTTTGTATAATGAAAAGTTATATAATTTTCCAATATACTTTCTGTATACTTTTGTTCGTCTCACTAATGAACTGCACATTTGTAAAGAAGAAAAAGGGGAGGGGCTGCTGTTCCCTGCTCACAGTTGAAAAAGAATGGGAAGGTCATGTGACAGTGGTCATGTGTGTAGCAGAATTGAATGTGTTCAGTGCTGTGGATACAGATGTCTCCTACACAGAATAGTGAGTTACAAGATATTGCCTGCTCAGTATAAGCCCCTCCATCCCAGTCTGTGATTTTACAGAACTTTCTCTAACTATCTTTTGACCTCTTCCTGTACACCCTTCCCCACCTTGCACTCGGCACTATAAACTCTGTGCAGAGAAGCTATTGACCGTTAGTTCTCATAAAACACAGACTATAAACTTCATGTAACTGTTTCACCTATTATTTCTACTACCTATTAAATGTTCCCTGCTCCTCCATGTGATGAAAACTTCCAGGCTGGTCACCATATACATCCTGTCAGTGCACTCTGCAGTGTTAACTTGATTTACTTGTTGGAATCTAACTGGATTTGCTGCTAAATTATTTAATGAGAGAACATAACACATTATGGGATCTGTGGGTAGAGTGAATGGGACTCAGCTTCAGGGCAGATACAGGAAGAGGTTAGTCTCTGCCTACTTTACCTCTGGAGAGAAAGATTTTTGTAAAAACTTTCAAAACAGAAAAAGCCATAACTATAGAAAGAAAATTGTTTGTTTTAAAGGGGGAATTACAAATAATTTTAAATCATTGCAGCTTACACATACGTTTGGCTGCATTAATAAGCAAAGCATTTACCATGCCCTTTCTTCCCCTCAAAATAATGATTTACATGTTGCTTGAAGAAGTGCACACATGGCAGCCAGTCAATCAGTGATCTCAAAGGTGGGGAGGTTGAATAATGTTACTCCTCATTTATATAGCCATTAATATATAAATGTTCCTCCCTATACTCTCCTATATACACTTTTGCAAGTTTCAACCCAAATTTCAAGTTTTGGCTCACCCAGACCTGCCAAGCAGATCTGCTGGTGTTCAGATTCAACTTGAGCTCGGGTCAGCAAACCAAACTTTTTTCAAGGTTCATCCAAACCCACCGAACAGCATTGGGGGCCTAATTACAAAATGTCTAGACTGCAATGGGTTTTATGCACCAGGGGAAATGAGCCATTATTAAAAACCCGTACTAAGACTCTTCTCCATAAAATGTATTTCCAACAAATTTTTCAATATTCTATTTTCATGTATGAACCCAACTGGATGTTCAGCTAGGCCTCAAGCTAGTTCAAACTTACTAATGTCAAATGATCTTTTACTTGTTGCCATAGCAACTGATACCAGCGGAGCACTCAGCCCCGTGTTCATCCCCTAGAAAGCTTCAACAGATGTCTTCAACAAATTGCCATGAAAAAGACTTCGGTCTTTATACCTTGTTAAGAGATAAAAATCAAACAACAAGATGTCCCTGCTTTCACTGCTGGTAACATCCCATTAAATATGTAGAATTACACCTCTTACAGGGAACTAGTAAAATCTCTCACACCCACCCCAATTCCTTTGGCTTTTTGCAGCACATTTTGTTTTAAATATTTATGTTCCTCTTTCTCCATGAAGCACCAGGGCGTTGTGCTCCGCAGCTGACATTGTCTGGCAGTGCAATGCTGGAAGCAGCTGGCGAACAGCAGAAAAGAAGAGCGAGGTGATCAATTATTGATCGATATGAACAAACACCGTTAAATATTAGATCTTTTCACCAAGAGATTTTGTGTTTTTGGACAAAGGAGAAAGGGTTAAGAGGATCTGAGGTCAGTTGATCCTGTTCTGATTTCTTGAACGCCCTTGGTGTTCCTTATCATGGTTTATTGTATATTCACATTGCTCATTTGGCTTCCTACAAAGACCCTTAAATGAGAAAGAAAATTTGAAAAAAAAAAAAGGTTCAGCTCACCACTTCCATAAGAAAAGCCGACGCACGAATGTACTGTGTGGGAACCAGTGGATACATCCAAAAAAGACACCCCCGGAGCCATAAGCAAAGGAGGACATGACTTTGGCTTGGGGGGACCTAAAACACTGGAATCTTTCATGTAGTTGTATTCATTTAATATAGGTGGGTTCTGCTTTGAGAGGGCAGAGTATGTAGGGTAGGTTGTACTGTGAGAGGGGTGGGGCCCAGCAGTAGATATCACTTCCTGTCCTGTGTATCTCATCCTCTTTCTCTCACCAGAAGACCATGGAGAAACATGTCCCTCCCACCCGCCCTGTACCATTACTACTGCGGTCTATTTGACACCATAAAATAAAGTGTTTTGTGTCTATTTATACCGGACACAATGGGGCAGATTTATCAAGTGTCTGAAAGTCAGAATATTTCTAGTTGCCAATGGCAACCAATCACAGCTCATCTTTCATTTTATCAGTGCTCATGAATATTTTAAAGGGGAGCTGTGATTGGTTGCCATGGGCAACTAGAAATATTCGGACTTTCAGACACTTGATAAATCTGTCCCATTGTTCCATTTTGAGCTATTATGTAGTAGTAAAATCCAGCATCCAGTCAAAGTGTTGAAAAATAAAAGCCACTTCATTAAAGAAAAACTTTAAAAACACATATTTTGTGACACGTTTCGGACCACAGGGGTCCATAGTCATAGCCTGACCAAACTATATAGTGCAGAGTATTTAAGCTTTTGGCCACTTGACCAGAAACACAGTCCATCTGCAACACAAGATTAGTTTAGCCAATAAGGAAAAAAGGACAACCAAAAATGGATTATATGCAGAAAATATCAACAAGAGGAATGTAAGTTAGTAAAGATACATCAAATCGTTTTTGTGGTAAAGTAAAATAGTGTTTGTAGCATTAAAATCCAATATCAGGTGGTCAAATGCTTAAATACTCTTCACTATTTCATTTTATCAGGCTGTGACTAAGGACCCCTGTGGTCTGAAACGCATCATAGATATGTTATAGTGACATCCCCTATGTGTTTTTAAAGTTTTTCTTTAATGAAGTGGATTTTATTTTTCTACACTTTGCCTGGGTGCTGGATTTTCCTTCCACATTTATGGCCCTTTAAAGGAATGCAGAAGGTGTGATTCTACCTGGTCCCAAGAGTTTAAGGGCTCCTATAGGTTATCTCATCAGCAAGTAACGAGTACTATAAATGATACATTATAGTTTGGGAGACTGGTACCCATTGTTCTTTGGGGCCCAGTAGCTATGTTGGTTGCACCTTTGTAGCTAGTATCATCCCACTGTTGCCTAAAAATAACTTACTGCATACACAATAATGGGGTTGGTGGGGGAGTTACCCATACATATCAGATGAGCTGTTGAACCGGTGATGTACGGTAGAGGTGGCCAATAATTTCATTAATATGAGGGCCCCCCAACAATCCCCAAATTCAGATGTTGGGAGAGATAAGGATCAGGCTTTTGGAGTTCAACTACCCAATCATTTTGTCTTTATACAAAAAAAGCCACTGTTAAAGGAGCCAGGCAGGGACTCATTTCTCTTTCCTTTCACTACTCTTGTGTTGCCTGGTGTAACATGTACATTCAGTGGGGCCTAGTATAACCAATATCTTCTTTCTAAAGTGTTTTCCCACCTTTACTATAATAGTAGCTACGGTACCGTTTCCGGCACAACTTACTCTTCCTCTCTCTTACCTGTGCTCCTACTTTCTGATGTGACACCTTTTTATTCCAATCTCATCACAGATTTCATGGACAGTACTTGCATTGTCGGAGCTCATGTCACAAGCACCAGTATGGGATAAAAGGGGTGAGGCAGGTCAGAACCAAGGTACCTGAGTAGAGATAAAAGGTTATGCAGTTTTAGTTCTAGCTTGGTCATGTGACTCGGATGTCCCTTGCCACTGGCCATGGCCATGATTGGTCAGGAGGTGGCCAGCGGGCCAATATTGACCATGGCTACTAGAAACCCAAACTAAAAACTATGGATGGGCTCATCTCTATCCCTGCGTAAAAGCAACACCCAAGGTGCACCATGCAGCTCACAGTCTAGGATGGATCCCTTCTTGATATTTATTATTTATTCCTTACATTTCATGTAAAGTTTTTGTACTCATATTGTAATTATAAAATAAGAAGAACCTCAGTTTGAACCCCCTCCAGTAGCACCTGCAATCAGTGCTGGCACCGTCATGAAGAGCTCTGATCCTCAGAAAAATTGTGGCATTTAAAGAACATTTACCACCAGGATGAAAGTATGTATGCAAAGGAGCCTGAGGAGCTCCAGTCTCTATTAACACCTATGGAGCCTGGAGCCCCTCAGGCTCCTTTGCATACACTCCTTCATCCAGGTGGTAGATGCCCTTTAAGGAGTTAACACCAGGAAATAGTGGGAGGAATGACTGTGGGTGTTAAAGGGCGATGGGTGTGAGGCGAACTCAGACCCAAAAAAACCCCTGAAAAACTGAACTTCCACTCATCCCTACTTACAGTCATTCTTGAATAACAGAAATGATTATTCGCTTAGATGCGTACAAATCAGCTTAAAGAGGTATTCCCACTCTAGAAAATAAATGTTACTTTTTGAATAATGAAAAGTTATACAAATTTTCAATATACTTTCTATATCAATTCCTGGTTTTCTAGTATGTTAATACATCACAGTTTGTAGGTATAGAGAGTACTACTACCTGTTCATACACCATAGCTTGTAGGTAGAGATATTACTACAATATGTTGATAATACATAGCTTTTAGTACTACAACTTGTTCATATACCAAAGCTTATAGGTACAGATTTTTACATTTGTTTTTGTAAAATGACACGATTCCCATGTTGTACATTCCATGATCAATGTAGCTGGATCTCCTACTGCTTATATAGAATCGTTTTCCATGTTTCCCGATTCAGTGTACTGTGTGCACCGCCAGTGATCTTCCAGTCAAGGTTCCCCAGAAAATTGTCCACTTGATTTTGTTTGGGTTATTATCCGTAATTGCCCTCATATCGAGAGCTGTAATATATCCCTGAAATACTGCGGCGTGCCTGGCTTATTATAGATAAAATAAAAGATAATTGGTCATTGGCCAAAATTACCAATATTCACATGATTGCTGATAGGCATGGGACATATGGAGATATGTTTTCCGGAATGTTTTGTTCCTGGATATATCCTCGATTTTCAGTCATTTTCTATATAATGTTTAATTTTTTTTGTGTCAGGGAAAGAACAAAAAAAAAATCACTAAAGGAACATACAAATGGTTTTTTTTTGTGGAAAATAGGACACATATGACAATTTTTTCGATACTTTAACTCTTTAACAACTTGGCCCTATTTTGTTATTGTGTTTCCATGTTTCACTCCCCACCTTCAAAAATCTCTAACTTTCTTATTTTTCTTGTCTTTTTTAATTTTTTTTACAAATTGTATTTCATAGTGATGGTATTTAGTGTTCCATGCTGTGTAATAGGGAACGGGAAAAAAATGGTTAAAAACCGCATTTGTAACATTTTGTTGCGAACTCGGTTATTACATCGTTCAGTCTGCGCTCCAAACTACTCATCTCCTTTGTTCTTTGGGTCAGTACGATCACAGGAATACTAAGTCTACATAGGATTTATTGGGGCTCATTTACTAAGGGTCCGAATCGCGCATTTCCGTCGGGTTTTCCAAATTTTTCCATTTTTCGCCGAATTCTGCTGGGATTTTGGTGCAAATGATCGGATTTCGGCTTTCACGCGACAGAAATCGGGGGGCATGGCCATCGGACAACCCAACGGATTCGGAAAAATTTCATTCTTGCACCACAACAGAATTTTTTCTCCTGAAATAGAGATCCTGCTATTAAAAATGTGAACCCCTTGAGTAAATCATTGGCAAGGAAATCAAGCCCCAAGGATAGTTTTAAAGCAGGTTAAAATGCACTTTATAGTAATATAATATTTTAATACAACCTTCAGTATCTAACAGTAATTTCATTAATGTAACTCATATATATGCAAACACAGCACATTTACTAACCCATAAATACAAAAATTGTGTTAAATGCATAGATCCCCTATCTAGAACCCTTACAACCCTAGAACCATGTTAAATTCATAACAACAGTATCAGAGGCAAGCTCATACCATAAATACAGCCCCAGAAGTAAGTTCTTAACGCTAGCAGCCTATGTGATGGAGAGCAGCATGAGAGCTGAAAGCCCTGCTTCATTCCAAGCTTGGTTATCGTGCTCAAATTTTAACAACCGACTCACCTGAGCCGGAGCAAGATGTTCGGATCCACCCCTTGGTTTAATGACCTGTTTTTTTGTTCTGCCTGACCTGGATTTCCATTTTCCGCATTCCTCAAAATATTCAGTGGAGGTAACATTGCTGTGATGGGGCCATCCTATAGGATAGTCATTCGGTAGGCAGGGACAGTGGGGATGTTTCTTTAGCAGGGATCACGCTCCCTACCCCAGACCTGACAGTCTCTATGCATATGCATCTAACTGATTTAAACTGTTTACAGAAGACAGTTTGACACCACAAAACCTTTACATAAAAACAAGGGTCATAAAATATACTTTTGTTTACTCAGCATAATAACCACTAGAACCACCATAGGTGGCTGCAAGTGGATAAACCCTATTGTATGAGATTTTCCTGTGTGCACATCCTTGCCTTCACTTTCTACCTAAGATGGAAGACATCTGTGAATGGGATTTTGAAGCTGATGCCTGCAAATACCTGTATGTCAACCAAGGAGGACACAGGAGGACGTGGAGGAATTATGATACATGATTACATAAGGCTTATGAGTAGGAGATCTCTGGATTCTGTGTCAGCTTGTCAGTACCTGTCCAGCAAACGCACAACCACAGCCAGGCTTGGCGCTAGCTGTCAGACTAGGTAAGTGGTGGGGAACTCACCCTGCGAGGTCCCTGCGGGCTAGGGACCTACCTAAAGCAGATAAACCGCCCTGATAAGGGCTAACCCACTATCAGGAACCTAACTGACGGTCCCCGAGCGACCCTACAAGATGACAGGAAAAACTTACTTCATCTGGCACATGCTGAATGGTGGAGCGGACAGGTAACGGAAATACAGATATAGACCAGTGTTCACACTGGTGCACAGAAAACTAACACAGGACTGAACAGGTAACCGGAATACAGGAATAGACCAGTGTTCACACTGGTGCACAGAAAACTAACACAGGACTGAGACAGGGAAATCGGGATAACACTAGGAGGTAAACGATACTACGGAAAAAACAACAAATACAGGGCTTCAGACAGGTTAACACAGGTCAGGTCAAGATACAGGCAGACAAGTGGAGACAAACAAACCGGGTAAAAACCAAGATGGCTGCAAAGGTACAGAATCGGATAAAAATCACAGAATACCAAACAAGATAGCCAGAGCACTAGATACAGAGGTAAGACATGAAGAATAACCAGCAAGGTATGATGGGAATAGACAGGTATATAAGGCCGTTCCCGGACACGCCTCCAGCAGCACTGGGGGAACTGTCCATCAGGCTAGTAACTCTTACAGGGCAGGACTGAAATACAAGGAGCCGGGTGTTGCTAAGTTAATCCAAACGCAAACACTAAGCCACAGTTCACTTACAAATGAACGCCGTCTGTGGATAGAGCAACGTTTAGGCACGGACGTTACACAGCTGTTATTACCCCAGATAGTACAGCTGAACAGTGATGACTGGATGTGCAATTTTCGGTTGGGTGCTTATCTTTGTGGGTTCTTCTCCTACAAACTAAATCTGGACTTCAGCCAGAAGTTCGGGTTAGGTTTTCGGGCTCATTTCTGGTGATGATCACCCATGATCCATGCTGTGCATGGTGGCGTTATCACCAGCATTTAAATGGTGCCAGGGCCGATCACAAGCATTAGTAGGGGGGTCTTGGTACATGGACCTTAATGGGTTCACAGCCCTATTTTAAGTATATTGATTCAGTCGTAGGAAAGGGCAGCTGTAAGGTCACCTTCGACTCCAACACAAGCAAAGAGAGGAAGCATGACATTTCAATATGGCAGATCCTTTGTTTCTGATAGAACCCACTGAAGGCCTCTGGCAGTGGCTTACTCTAGTTCACTTGTAGCACAATAAATATGTTGGTCAGGTATCTCCCTGCTTTTAGCCTTGAAACCTTTATCCATTTCAGTCTGTCGGTGAATACTGAATGTTTTTGAGCTTGATTTCAGGTCTCCATTATGTTGGCGAAATAACATAATACTATGTATAACCTCTAGATGTTTTGTATTAAATCCCAACAAATAACCTCTGAGCTCCCTTTCTCTTTTCTCGTAAATCTTTGCCTTCTGGACTTGTTGGTTTTATATCTCCATTCATTTAATGTATATATAGAAACCCAAGCTGTTTTTCTTCGAGCTTACGAAAATAAAAATTAAGAGTTTTCCGCTGATTGTATTTTGTTATTTTTGTCTTATTTTGTGCTTTCTACCTTTTTTTTTATTGTTATCGTTACTTTTTATGTTCGATTTGTTGTTTGCCTAGAACGATATTTTGCTTTTAAGAATTGAGGTCTTGTGTTTTTAACGTAGATTATTCTTGCATTTTAATTTCCTGAAATCACTCATGTAAAGTGGATGCATTAAGTGTAAGTAATATAAATAAACAATTCTGTATTAAAGCTTTTATTTGGGGAAAAAAATGCTTTTTATCTTCGGGCTAAGTAATTCGTAGTGCATTCGGTAATTGATATATAAAAAAAAGTTGGAATCTAATGTACATTTTCCTGCTATTATATTTTTTGTTTGTTATTAGAATAGTTTTAAGTCTTGATAATAATGTAAAAGGTGTCAAGGAAATGTTTACATTCTGAAATTTCAGTGTTCAGGTATCAGTTTTACAGACTCTATAAACATATTTATAAAATCTGGGAATATTGCTGAAAAATTTGAACACAGACTAAAATAGATTTTTAAAGTGAAACAGTTACTGAATGGTTACTTTTTACAATATTTTCTATATTATGTTAATGTTATAGAGATTAGTAGGGATGACCGGACATGTTCGAGTTTGGTCCTGGTTCAAGTCTGGCTATTGGAACACCCACGCATACTCGCCCCCCAATGATTACAGCCACAACTAGTGATGGATTTACCCCTTAAATACTGCCAGCATTTCCTGAAGATGCTCCCCAAGACATTATCGGGGGCAGAATCCAGGGGCCGGCATTTAAAGGGGTTTGCCACTTTACCTTTTTGTAATGTGTGGCCGCAGATGGAGGGTCATGTGGTATCTATCTGTCTATGAACAATTGCCCTGCCGGAACCTTAATTTTATATTCATACATAACTACGAGAGGCTGGGCCCCATAGCAGACTTTTCAATTGGGCCCCCCCTTCCCCAGGATGTCCTCTTATCAAAGGGGGGTTGAGGGCACATATCTATCAGTAAATGCAGACCAGATGTGGGTAGTAGATGACTGGACACTAGAGATCAGTTACTCTGTCAAGTCCTGCCACCCTCTTTCAACTCAGTTGTGTACTGTAGAAGATTTCCCTGTTGTCTGCATGTTATAATGTACAATGTGCAGCATAAAATGTATTTAGTAGTACACATTCCCCATTCCTTAGATTGGTAAGTTGGGTGGCCGGTTGCCCCTTGACACTGTGGCCCCATAGCCGCCACTATGGCTGGTACCACTGTAGTTACACCCCTATATTCATGAATACTGTCACTTCATGGACAGATTGAGATCACATGACCTGTCATCTGTAACCAGATGTATTTTGGAAAATTACCTCATATCCTGAGCCCCATACTTACACACACATTACAACATAAAAAGGGAAAGAGGCCAACCCTTTTCAGCTGCAAGTATCATTTAAAGTGTTAACACCCATGAACGCTCTAGCCCTATGAGGTGAGTCAAGTGCCAAACCTAAAATTTTTGCTGAAGTCCACATTTGTGGACCTGAACCCACATTGTTTAGCATCAACAAGAACATTGAGTTTGGGGTTGTTCCTTACTATAGATAAGTAATTAACTAGCATTCAAAAAGTCATTTGTGACATCTTAGTCTCATTTGTGAAAGATTTTGACGTTTTCCTGTTTGCACCCTCATTCCAGTTTCAAAAGTGGGTGGGGCAGTGGGCGTGGTCAGCCTGATAAGGTTTTATTAACAAGAAAAGTGGCTAGTATCTCACAAAATTTAATTATGTAAAGGGAAAGGCGTGTAACATATCAGGACAGACTAAGACTTCAAATGGTTCAGAAATTTGGGTTCCCCTCAGGTTAGTACAGTCTCCAGCAAAACTAACCAAAAAAAGGTACTACATTTTTCCAGTATACCTTTTCAATACAATTGCTAGATTCTTACAATTTAAAAACTGATCTAGAAATCACTAAATTCAGGACATTTGTTGACCTGGAACAACCCTTACTGCCCTAGCCCTTAGGTAAACATGTTTTTCAAAATGACCCTCTGGGCCATTTAATGGTACACTGCCCTTGGGGGTCTGGAAGTTCTAGTTTTTAATAATTCATATGGGAATAATTTCATGAACATGTGATGTATTTCTTGGTGAAGCACAAATCATTTCCTATTTCTATAGCTCCTAGGAATAATGGGAGAAATGTATCAATCTGTCTGTGTCAGGACCCTGGAGTAACTTGCACCTGAAATGCCGTGAAGTTTTAGACAACTTTAAGGCTGTTTTCCGACTCATCCAAAAAAGGGACATGTCCTCAGTAAATAGGAGGCATGACCGGAAAAAAAATAGCCGTGCACCGAAAAATTCAGTCTGTGTGCTAGAAAATGTATTATATTGGTGCAGCAAACTAGATTAACTAATAGGAGGTGCAAAATATGACTCTCCAGTTTCTCCAGACTTTCTAGTTCTACCCTGCACTGGTCTAAAGACCAACACGTTTATACATCTCGCCCAATTTCTATCCTGTTCAACCCTTTTTATGCTAATTTGTATTGCATGTTTTATATTGAATGTTTGGAACCACAAATCTTTGCACTCTAGGAGTAATCGAAGATGTTGGTGGGAAAATCAACAACAATGTACAGGTCACATTGAAGGTTTGGGCTCACCCAAAAAAGCTGGTTGATGGCCCATCAACTGTTTTTTGACACCCACCACTAACATCATGAATGCCACCGGCAAAGCCAATGGCGGAGTTTAAATGCCAGTTGTGCATGAGTGGCGCCGTTTTCTCTATGATCATTGGGAAAATGCAAAACACATGCGCCACTGGAATATTAAGGGAGGCGGCTTCAGCACCGATCAGAGGTGTTGACTGTGTGTTCTGGTACTTGAACAATACTTGGTTAAAGTTTCAGCTGTGTCCACTGGGTCACTATTTGTGGATGAAACAGCCAATGACAGGTTAAGATTTCAATGTTAACATTAAGTCCCTAACCAAAAAAAAAAAACTTATAAAACTATTTGCAAACTACTCAACTTTTAAATCGAATTATTTGAAATTTACTTTTAATCGTGTATTTATCCTTATGTATTGTCTTACATGGCAAAATATCCAATTATTTCCTGGAGCATCTACCTGGGAATTAACTATATTTGACAACCAAAAATTATCATGTTATGTTAAAACAACAATTCTGCAAAATCCTGTGAAATAGTTTGCTAATTACCTAAAGTTAGGATTTGGGTTAAAATAAGAACCAAAAAAAAAACATGCGGTCTGACTTGCTGTACCTGTGCTTGAGGTGCATTTACTTTGGACTGAAGGCCAAAATAAACCAGGTAAACCAGTAGGAGCAAGTCCATGGATCAAGAGCCTGACTTTCTACAAATAGAGAAAGAACTAGTAAAAACTTTTAGTATTGTTACAAGGAAGGAAACAATTAGTTACTTAGTGAGCGCAGAATGATCAATTACAGCCCCATTGTCTACATGGAACAGGAAATCTCATTGTATTGTTGACTGTAAATAGAAGGAATATTGACAAACATTGCATTGTGGGACAACCAGCACCACATGTGGTTGTATCTAGATGGGACACATAGGTGGGACACATGCCTCCATGAACACAAAAATGCAAAAATTTAGGAATGTATTTTGTTCTATGAAGGGTTCCCTGATGACATGTAAATCACAGGGGGCTGAACATAACCCCTCCTAATAATTGACAAGCTTTGAGTGTAAATCCTGCATAGCATTTTATTTTTACACAACATATGGATAGTATTTGTTAAAATCTCATCTACTATGCTGAAAATAAAAAGATTGCAGGTTAGCTTCTTGCAAATTTGTAGTGGTTCCCCTTTGGTGATTGCCTGTTTTTCCATTGGCTACAAAGGGCTCTTTGTACCTGATCTACAATCTTTCTAAGGCCTAGTTCAGCTGAGAGATTCTGTATAGGTTTTTTAGAGGGCCACTGCTTCAGGGTCATGGCACTTTCTACAGATAATAACTGCACGCCACTCTCATTAATGTAGAGGGCATGTGATGGAGGACTAATCATTAACATAATACATAGTAGTTTTCTAACCAAACAGATAGGGTGCAAAAACAACTGCAGCCTTGTGGGCAACAACTGGGGAGAGACTATTTGAAAAGAATGATCAAAAAACAAATGCCATACAAATTCTAGATCAAGTACAATCAGCAACATCCAACACAAGTAACAAAATGTTAAAGACAAGGAGAGATGTGATGTCAAAAATAGTTAATGGGGCAAGAAGAGGAAGTGCAAAATAAAGAGTGCCGCATTTACTAGAACATGCTAAATCTTGTACAACTCCTTCCTCCTGCTTCTTCACAGAGCTCACAGCCGCCTGGGGACATGACATCAGTGGAAAAGGTGGGGGCTGAGAGCTGAGGAGTCTGCAGCACAGAGAAGTCACATATTATTGTTTGAAATGCATCCAAAACAAAGCCCAACCCGTAGGACTACAGTGAGGATCCTG
Source organism: Engystomops pustulosus (assembly GCF_040894005.1). Lineage (NCBI taxonomy): Eukaryota > Metazoa > Chordata > Amphibia > Anura > Leptodactylidae > Engystomops > Engystomops pustulosus. The sequence goes on along the minus strand of NC_092411.1, from coordinate 26,272,898 downwards.
TGCAAGGTAAGTTATAACACACAATTATATTGTAAAGCAAATGCTTAGAGAAAGAGAAAACAGATAGACATATTTGCAATGCAGTTGTAATGGGATTTTGCAACCAAAAAATGAGGTCCCTGGTGACAGGTTCTCTTTAAGCCACAGACATCAGCTCACTTTCTTCATATATGCCAGATCCAATAAATTGGGATCTGAGCTCTGGAAACCAAGATCATGTGCTGCCATGGTTTTTTGAAGTTCAAGTCAGAAGACTAATGGAGCATATTCAAGATTATTATCTGCTTGGATAGTGGTAAAGCCCTGTTCCACCAGCTGCAGGATACCACCACGGAATCATTAATCACTTGCTGCAAACCAATGTAATATTTGGTCAAAAAGTGGCAAATGGGGTATATAGATGGCTCCTGGCTGGACCCTCTCCACATAGACCAGGTGTTTGCTGAATATTGGCCAAAAGTTTTGAGAATGATAGAAATGATAATTTTTGCAAAGTCTACTGCATCATGTTTTATAATGGCAATTTGCATATACTCCAGAATGTTATAAAGAGTGATCAGCTTAACATCAATTAATTGCAAAGTCAATATTTGTCTAGAAAATGAACGTTTTCCCCCAAAACACATTTCAACTTCTTTGCAGTCCTGCCTTAAAAGGAGCAGCTAACATTGTTTCAGTGATTGCTCCAGTAACACAGGTGTGGGTGTTGATGAGGACAGGGCTGGAGATCAATCTGTCATGATTAAGTAAGTATCACACCACTGGACACTTTAAAAGGAGGCTGGTGCTTGACATCATTGTTTCTCTTCTGTTAACCATGGTTATCTCTAAAGAAACACATGCAGTCATCATTGCACTGCACAAAACTGGCCTAACAGGGAAGAGTATCGCAGCTAGAAAGATTGCACCTCAGTCGCCATTCTATAGTATCATCAAGGAATTCAAGGAGAGAGGTTCCATTTGAGCCCAAGAAGGATCACCAGGACCGTCTCTTAAAAGTGTTTTCAGCTTGGGGATGGGGCTCCCAGCAGTGCAGAGCTTGCTCAGGAATGGCAGCAGGCAGGTGTGAGTGCATCTGCACGCACTGTGAGACTGCGGAGACTCTTGGAGCAAGGCCTGGTGTCAAGGAGGGCAGCAAAGAAGCCACTTCTCTACAGAAAAACATCAGAGACAGACTGATATTCTACAAAAGGTACAGGGAGTGGACTGCTGAGGACTGGGGTAAAGTCATTTTCATTGATGAATCCCCTTTCCGATTGTTTGGAACATCTGAAAGACAGCTTGTTCGGGGAGAAGACAAGGTGAGAGATACCACCAGTCTTGTCTCATGCCAACTGTAAAGCATCCTGCCACCATTTATGTGTGGGGCGGCTTCTCAGCCAAGGGAATAGGCTCTCTCACAGTCTTTCCTAAAAACACATCCATGAATAAAGAATGGTACCAGAATGTCCTCCAAGAGCAACTTCTCCCAACCATCAAATAGCAGTTTGGTGATCAACAATGCCTTTTCATGCATGATGGAGAACCTTGCCATAAAGCAAAGGTGATAACTAGAGATGAGCGAACATACTCGTCCGAGCTTGATGCTCGTTCGAGCATTAGCGTACTCGAAACTGCTCGTTGCTCGGATGAATACTTCGCCCGCTCGAGAAAATGGCAGCTCCCGCCGTTTTGCTTTTTGGCGGCCAGAAACAGAGCCAATCACAAGCCAGGAGACTCTGCACTCCACCCAGCATGACGTGGTACCCTTACACGTCGATAGCAGTGGTTGGCTGGCCAGATCAGGTGACCCTGGGATAGACTAGCCGCTGCCCGCGCTGCTCGGATCATTCTGTGTCTGGATGCCGCTAGGGAGAGAGCTGCTGCTGGTCAGGGAAAGCGTTAGGGTGTTCTATTAGAATAGTGTTAGGCAGGAGTGATTCAACAAGAACCCAACAGCCCTTCTTAGGGCTACAATAACGTTATACTTTTTTTTTTTTGTTTGCTTGTGGCTGGGCTTGCTGGCACCAGTAGTGCAGCTAGTACCATATTGTGAGGAATTTGCAGGGGGACTTGCTACCGTTGTGTTTAGCTCTTAGTGACACACATATCCACCTCAAACACCAAAGTGGGAAAATTTATTAGGGGTTTGATTTCAATTAGGCACAGTCTGCCATTTACTTTTTATTTTACGTTTATTTTTTCATAACTCAGCGTCATCTCATCAGTGTGCTTTCATACTTGGCTAGAAAATAGCCATAGGAGAATCCAAACGGCTTACTTACGCCTACAGTAGCGTTATATATATTTGATTTCTGGTTGATCTGCTGGTGGCTGTCCTTGCTGCAGTGCATCTACTAGCAAATTGTGAGCAATTTGTAGTGAGAGTTGCGACCGATGTGTTTTGCGCTTAGTGACGCACATATCCATCGCAAAGACCGAAGTGGGAAAATTTATTAGGGGTTGGATTTCAATTAGGCACAGTCTGCCATTTCCTTTTTTATTTTACGTTTATTTTTTTTAATAACTCAGCGTCATCTCATCTGGCATAGCAGTGTGCTTTCATACTTGGCTAGAAAATAGCCATAGCAATAGGATAGCATCGTTTGGTTTTAAAAACTAAAAAACACAAAAAACACAAAAAAAAGTTAAAAAAAAATTAAAGTTATAACTCTCATTTTCAAAATGTTTAACCCGAGTCTGACCCTGCGGCTGGTCATATACTGCCGACGCCGAGGATTGCGGGGCCTACCTCGGTCCAGGTGTTTCAGGCCTACTATGCCTCCTCCTCCTCCCACCCCTCCTCCACCTCCTCCTCCGAACTACCATCCGTGGGCATGGCGCCATCAGTCGGTAGCTCTAGGCACAGCAGCAGTGCCGTCGCTAAGCGACAGCAGGCGGTGCTCAAACTGCTGAGCCTAGGCGATAAAAGGCACACCGCCCAAGAACTATTACAGGGCATCACGGCGCAGACTGATCTGTGGCTGGCACCGCTGAACCTGAAGCCAGGCATGGTTGTGTGTGACAGTGGCCGTAACCTGGTGGCGGCTCTGCAACTCGGCAGACTGACACATGTGCCATGCCTGGCCCATGTGTTAAATCTGATAGTTCAGCGTTTCCTCAAGACATACCCCAATCTGTCTGATTTGCTCACGAAGGTGCGCCGCATCTGTGCGCATTTCAGGAAGTCCAGCACAGATGCTGCCACTCTCAGGGCAGCGCAGCGCCGCCTCCAACTGCCCGCTCACCGACTGTTGTGCGACGTGCCCACGAGGTGGAATTCAACACTGACCATGTTATCCAGAGTTTACCAGCAGCGCCGAGCGATTGTAGACTGCCAGATGTCAACTTCCACCAGAACTGGTAGTCAGGTCAGTCAGCTTCCTCAAGTCTACAATGAGGAGTGGACGTGGATGTCTGATATCTGTCAGGTGCTGAGTAACTTTGAGGAGTCAACACAGATGGTCAGTGGCGATGCCGCCATCATCAGCCTCACCATCCCGCTGCTTGGCCTGTTGAAAAACTCTCTGATCAGCATGAAGTCGGAAGCTTTGCGCTCGTCACAAGAGACGGGGGAAGAAGATTCCCTTGTTGATAGCCAAAGCACCCTTAGGTCTGTTTCTCAGCGCATATCGGAGGAGGTGGAGGTGGAGGAGGATGAGGAGGAAGAGGAGGAGAATGTTGGCGAGACACAAGAGGGGACCATTGTTGAGTCCTTCACTGTTCAGCGTGTATGGGCAGAAGAAGAGGAGTTGGAGGAGTTGGAGGAGGAGGAAATGGACAGTCAGGCCAGTGAGGGGAGTGAATTCTTACGCGTTGGTACTCTGGCGCATATGGCAGATTTCATGCTAGGCTGCCTATCCCGTGACCCTCGCGTTCAAAGAATTTATTCCAGCACCGATTACTGGGTGTTCACTCTCCTGGACCCACGGTACAAGCAAAATCTTTCCACTCTCATCCCTGGAGAGGAAAGGAGTGTGAGAATGCATGAATATCAGCAGGCCCTGGTGCACAAGCTGAAACAGTATTTCCCTTCTGACAGCGCTAGCGGCAGAGTGCATAGTTCTGCGGGACAAGTAGCGAGGGAGAGTAGGCGAGCAGGCAGCTTGTCCAGCACTGGCAAGGGTACGCTTTACAAGGCTTTTGCCAGCTTTATGTCACCCCAGCAAGACACTGTCACCTGTCCCCAGTCTCGGCAGAGTAGGGCTGATCTTTACAGAAAGATGGTGAGGGAGTACGTAGCTGACCATACCATCGTCCTAAATGATCACACAGCTCCCTACAACTACTGGGTTTCAAAGCTGGACATGTGGCACGAACTGGCGCTGTACGCCTTGGAGGTTCTTGCCTGCCCTGCCGCTAGCGTCTTGTCCGAGCGGGTTTTCAGTGCAGCTGGTGGCATCATCACCGATAAGCGTACACGCCTGTCGACTGACAGCGCTGAGAGGCTGACGCTTATTAAGATGAATAAAGCCTGGATTTCTCATAATTTCCAATCTCCACCAGGTGAAGGAAGCTCAACCTGAATAATTTATCCACTCCTCCTCCTCCTCCTCATTTTCCTCCTTCTCCTCCTCTTTGTACAGTAAAGCAGAGGAAACTGGCTATTTTTTGACAGGGCCCACTGGCTCTAGCTATAGTACTTTATGCATTTAATTTTTCTGGAGGGCCACTGACCCGGTCCTCTGTTTTAAACAATTTTTGGGAGTGCCACATACAGGCACTCAATCTATTTCATTTTTCTGGAGGGCCACCTACCTGCTCCTCTGGTTTGAAAACTTTTTTGGACTGCCACATACAGGCACTCAATCTATTTCATTTTTCTGGAGGGCCACCTACCTGCTCCTCTGGTTTGAAATCTTTTTTGGACTGCCACATACAGGCACTCAATCTATTCCATTTTTCTGGAGGGCCACCTACCTGCTCCTCTGGTTTGAAAACTTTTTTGGACTGCCACATACAGGCACTCAATCTAATCCATTTTTCTGGAGGGCCACCTACCTGCTCCTCTGGTTTGAAAACTTTTTTGGACTGCCACATACAGGCACTCAATCTATTTCATTTTTCTGGAGGGCCACCTACCTGCTCCTCTGGTTTGAAAACTTTTTTGGACTGCCACATACAGGCACTATCCAAATTAAATTGTCTCCATAGCAGCCTCCACACGTTGTCTCCATTGCTACCTCCAAAAGTCGTCCATATAGCTGCCTCCATACATCGTCCCTTTATCAAACGAGGTGTGTCAGGCAGAAATTTGGGTTGTTTTCATGGATTCCACATCAAAGTTGTTAACTTTGTCGCCACCCAGCTGTGTTATCCACAAAATATACTGGCAAACTTTTATCATTTACCAATATTATTTCAGCGCTTCTTGCGCTTCTGTTTACATTCCCCTCACCCGCCATATCCTAAACTTATAAGAACGCTACTACACTTGATCTTATACAAAAGGTTCTTAGAAGTGCTGTTTGGGGAGTAGCCTAGAGACACGGGCTTGGATTGGCGAAAGCTCGCCTGGCAGCGGAGCACCAGCTCCATGCCAAGATCCAACTAACATAGTTTTAACTGCAGCACCTTTAATCTACTACTAGTTCACTGCCTCCATACATGGTCCCCTTATCAAACGAGCTTTGTCAGGCAGAATTTTGGGTTGTTTTCATGGCTTCCACAACAAACTTGTTAACTTTGTCGCCACCCTGCTGTGTAATCCACAAAATATACTGGCAAACTTTTATCATTTACCAATATTATTTCAGCTCTTCTTGCGCATCTGTTTACATTCCCCTCACCCGCCATATCCCAAACTTATAAGAACGCTACTACACTTAACTTGGTGCACGCTGGGACCGAGTCTGACCCTGGGGCTGGTGATATACTGCCGACGCAGAGGATTGCGGGGCCTACCTCGATCCAGGTCTCAAAGGCCTACTATACCTCCTCCTCCTCCCACCCCTCCTCCACCTCCTCCTCCTCCGAATTACCATCCGTGGCCATGGCGCCATCAGTCGGTAGCTCTAGGCACAGCAGCAGTGCCGTCGCTAAGCGACAGCAGGCGGTGCTCAAACTGCTGAGCCTAGCCGATAAAAGGCACACCGCCCAAGAGCTATTACAGGGCATTCCACATCAAACTTGTTAACTTTCTCGCCACCCTGCTGTGTAATCCACAAAAGATACTGGCAAACTTTTATCATTTACCGATATTATTTCAGCGCTTCTTGCACATCTGTTTACATTCCCCTCTCTCGCCATATCCCAAACTTATAAGAACGCTACTACACTTGATCTTATACAAAAGGTTCTTAGAAGTGCTGTTTGGGGAGTAGCCTAGAGACAGGGGCTTGGATTGGCGAAAGCTCGCCTGGAAGCGGAGCGCCAGCTCCATCCCAAGATCCAACTAACATAGTTTTAAGTGCAGCACCTTTAATCTACTACTAGTTCACTGCCTCCATAATAATAATAATAATAATCTTTATTTATATAGCGCCATCATATTCCGTAGCGCTTTACAAATCATAGGAAACAAATACAAATGTAATGTAACAGAGCACAACATTTGTATGGAACAACAGGAGTGAGGTCCCTGCTCGCCAGAGCTTACGGTTTATGAAGATGATGGGGTAACACGAGGTAAAAGAATTTTTAATGGTCAAGCCATTCTTCTTAGGGAATAGAACAAAATATAATAAATGGAATTGCTGTCGCTTGAACCACTCAGCCGTCACCAGATCCAGGGTGAATGGGACTGCATAGAAGTCTGGTGCCTGTTGGTTGCTGGATAACAGATGGGAGGACGACACAGGACGGGTTAGTAGAAGAGTTAAAACTTCATGCAGTTAATGAGTGTTATAGGCTTGCCTAAAGAAATGGGTTTTAAGAGCACGTTTGAAACTTTGGAGGTTAGGTATTAGTCTGATAGTCCGGGGCAGAGCATTCCATAGAATTGGTGCAGCTCTAGAGAAGTCTTGGAGATGCGAGTGGGAGGTCCGCACTAGGGTAGAGGTTGATCTATGATCACTGGCGGATCTAAGAGCACGGGTTGGGCGATAGACTGAGATAAGAGAGGAGAGGTAGGGGGGTGCAGCATTATACAGAGCTTTATGGATGAGGGTTATTATTTTAAACTGTATTCGAAAGGAGACTGGCAGCCAGAGCAGCGACTGGCATGAACTGTAGGCATACATGGTCACTTTATCAAACGAGCTGTGTCAGGCAGAATTTTGAGTTGTTTTCATGGCTTCCACAACAAACTTGTTAACTTTGTCGCCACCCTGCTGTGTAATCCACAAAATATACTGGCAAACTTTTATCATTTACCAATATTATTTCAGCGCTTCTTGCGCATCTGTTTCCATTCCCCTCACCCGCCATATCCTAAACTTATAAGAACGCTATTACACTTGATCTTATACAAAAGGTTCTTAGAAGTGCTGTTTGGGGAGTAGCCTAGAGACAGGGGCTTGGATTGGCGAAAGCTCGCCTGGCAGCGGAGCGCCAGCTCCATGCCAAGATCCAACTAACATAGTTTTAACTGCAGCACCTTTAATCTACTACTAGTTCACTGCCTCCATGCATGGTCCCCTTATCAAACGAGCTGTGTCAGGCAGAATTTTGGGTTGTTTTCATGGCTTCCATGTTAACTTTGTCGCCACCCTGCTGTGTAATCCACAAAATATACTGGCAAACTTTTATCATGTACCGATATTATTTGAGCGCTTCTTGCTCACCTCCTTTGGTTCCTCTCTGCCACCCATTGGTTTGAAGCCTGAGTCCATTTAGGGTATGTCGCCATGCCACTCTCTAGCCTGCCGCTGCTGCCGCTGCCTCTGCATGAAGTCCCCTATAGTGTCAGGGTCAATTATTGGATGTTTTAGATGCTATCTAGCTTAATTCTGTCACTCTGTCATGGCCATGCTGTTGCCCATAATTTTGGCATAATGGTGCGATTAAGCAGCCTCAGAGGCATCCATGCATGCTGCCCCTGCTGTTTCCTGTCCATTTCCGTGGTGTTTCCATCCTTTTCTGAGGTTCCCAGGTGTTTGGCCAAGCTTCCCTGTGCAGAGCCTTGGTCCCCTTGAAAAATGCTCGAGTCTCCCATTGACTTCAATGGGGCTCGTTATTCGAGACGAGCACTCGAGCATCGGGAAAAGTTCGTCTCGAATAACGAGTACCCGAGCATTTTAGTGCTCGCTCATCTCTAGTGATAACTAAATGGCTCAGGGAACAAAACATACTCATAACATGATTGCACTTGTATTTCTGTATGTGATAAAAACATCTGACAAACACACATAAAAACCAGAGGGCAACAGATCATGTGAAAATATAATATTTGTGTCATTCTCAAAACTTATGGCTATGACTGTACACCCAGCGTTAACATCTACGATCAGTCATTACATGCAGCGTTGCCTGTGGGTAACATCATAGATATATAGTGGATAGTTATATCATTATTCTTCTTGGACCCACTGTCCTTCAAAAATAAGGCAATAAATAACTTTTTTTATCATAATATTTTATTTTTTATTTATTTTCAAATCCTATTATTTATATTCAAAGCAGCTTATAGTATGGGCGAAGGTAGTAAGAGCAGTTTGTAGCTAAGACTTATGTATGATACTCCAAATACTTTTTTAGGTTGAACATTGTTTCACTTTCGCTACATCAAAAATGTTAGGGTAAGGTGCTGACATTCCTTCCACCGGTCTGTAAGCATGGATGAAGATAAACACTAAAACTTCCGAAAGAAAACAGTCTAGAAAAACATCCTTCGGCAAACAGATTTGGGCTAGTCTATAGCGATGCTCACAATAACACAATGAAGTTTTTCTATCTAGCTGCAACAAGATAAGAAGATTTAAAGTTCTGTATCCTTATAGATATCCCTAAAATTTTAAACCAGTTTAGTCATCAGTCTTCGCACCTATGTAGGTTGACAATGTGATGGTTCTTAACTAAACAATGTTTAGTTTTGTTAAAGGGCTTTTTGAAAAAAAAAATGATTGCAAAAAAAATCAATGTGGCAAATGTATCATTAAGTAGGATCTTGATCCAGATTTTTAGAGTGCCTTGAGCTTCTTTGAGCATAATATTTACTAAAGAGTATTGATGAGTGGACCCTAGGGTATTCAGATCCACCGGGTTTGGCAGAACCAGGACCAGGACCAGGACCAAAAGCCAGGGTTCATTGACCCATTGTCACATCTGAACACCTTGCTGGCATTGACTTGCACTGTTGGCGGTTGTTATACTTTACAAGCTGCGGACAAAGCCGTCTGTGGCAGGTAATTGCCCTTTGCCGTTTTGCCTGGGATCATGTCTCTCGACAGCTGGATAACACCCACAAACAGTGTTACCTAGGAGTGCTGGGTCAAACGCTGATCTCGAATACAGACTAGAAGTCTGTGTTCATGTCCAGGGACCCAACCCTGTAATACTAGACACAGACCTGAATATTGGTGTTTGAGTCTGCTCATGACTGTTAAAGAGGCGTAAAAACCCTGTTAAGTATGAGGGTTGGGGTTAGAATCATTGTAGTTACGTCAGTTTTCCGGCGTACAAACGTCCATTTGGCCAAACAGTTTGCAAATCTGCATTTTTAACTTTAGCCTACTTGCGCCAGATTTTTTTAAGTGTATCCAGATCCAAAAGATAGATTTATGAAATGCAACTTGTCACATAGGCGAAAATGTAGGTGCAAATTCAATCAAGTAGGAACCATAGGAAATATTTAGTTGCGTGGAGTTTTTAAGTTAAGGGCTGCTTCTTATCCTGTAACCTCTCTCACTATTGGTTAGTGAGAGAAGTTACAGGAATGGGAACAGGAGACCTACCAATAATGTAGAGGAGTAGTGAGTCACAGCAGATCGGTTTCCACCAAACAGCTAAGAAAGGACTGCAAACTAGAGGTAAGAGCTGCTATAAAACGAAGAGAATGGGGATTTACTATGGGCCAGAATCACTCATTTTCATCAGGTTTCCCGAAAATTACTGTTTTGCGCCAAATTGCCCCGGCTTTTTGCCGCACACGATCAGATTGTGTCGCATCGGGGCCGGGTTACATGCAATGGAAATCAGGGTGCGTGGCAGTCGGAAAACCCTACGGATTCGGAAAAAACGCGGTATTTAAAAAAAATGTGTCACTTGAAAACTTACATGCACCAGGAAGAGGATGGCGAACTCCGGCGGGCCTCAGCACAGCAGCGACACCTAGTGGACATCAAACGCACAACCTACATACTGACCAGAAACTCCTCACTTATTCACACTGGTTTACTACTACTGGCTTTTTTTTACCTTTGTCTGCCCAAGAAAGGCAATGAGGCGGACAAACCCAAGAGACATTTTGCCTTCAACTTCCTATCCTTCAACATCTGGGTTTGGAGTTAGAACCAAGGAATTTTACAATCTAATTATGTTTTTTACATTATATGGTAATATTTATTTGCCTGAATTTCGGCAAAAACAACATCCAATCTGTATATAGAAGAAGTTGCACCTTAACGTCAAGTACCATGTACGGTTCTTTCATATCTGTGCTCCGATGTCCTCTGAAAATTGTGGTGATGATTGACAGGTTGTTTGACTGATGCTTTCTGGCTTTATTCATGGCTTTAGATCAAAGTAAGATGACAGTAATTTTCCTGACCACATATTATTAACAAGGTGCTAGATTGTCTCATCAAAGCCAGTGGAGCACTCTCACCATTTAGAGACACTATAGTATGAAGTCTTCCCATTTTATTGGCTTAGCCTTTCCTTGTTCTGCCTATGAAGCAGACAAAACCTCTCCGTAAGATTCATTGGAGATGACCTTAAGTATTTTACAGTTTGGCGCAATTTGAGGACTAATTAACTTGGACTTTGTTGTCGGGGGGGATTATCATCTGTCGTTTCAATAGTTACACATTTTGTACCTTGTTCATTTCACTGTAATGACCACTTTAAGGAATAGTTATTATATTGTACAAAGAAATAGGTGTTAGTCCCCTGTTCAGACCTTTTACAACAAATGCGGCACCAATAAAGCAGAAAAGCAAATCGATGGAAATACAGCGTTCTAATAATATATGTGATTTTGTAGGGATTGATGTAGGTGTCTAAGGTCGAAGAAACAGAAGACCTTAAGACTTTTCTCCCTGGTGTGAAGTAAGGTAGTCAGAAAAAAACAACCAAAATGCTGACGGTAATTATTATTGTTGGGTATACAATTTTTCTGAGCCAAGAATGAGGTGATAGTTAACCCTTTACCATCCTGTACTTGAAGCTATGTCGTACAGAAGCACTCCAACAGAAACACAACAACAATCCCACTTATGTGAATGCAACACACAGAATAGAAGTAGAGGCTGTAGAAGGCATTAATTCCCTGGCTCCTTATTAGACACTAAGGTGATTGTCAGGAGTATGCTCAAAAATAATAAGACAGAGAAAATAGCGCTACCTAGTTCACGATTACCTTTCATAAATTGAGGGAGTTAGGAATAAAGCTGTACTAACCTGCAGGAGTGCTAGGTAACACGCACAGCTCTGAAATAAAGCTTGTCTGATCACAGCCTTGTGCTTTCCCCTGTGGTGTGTGTGACCTCAGGGTTGTAAAGTAGTGATAAATGAACCTAGGGTAGGTTGTTGATGTACCCCAAGAAGTGTAAAATGGGCATATTACAAATGGCACTGATCTAAAATATTTCCAATATGGTGTCAGCTGACAGCCTGATCTTATCTCAGCTCCAAAGTATACATAGACCTGAGGAAGCACTTTGTTGTCTTTGTTGTGCACCATGTTTATCTTCCCAATAAACGGACACCATTTTGGAAATATTTTGGCTCAGCACCATTTCTAAGACATCTATTTTACACTCCTTGGAGAATGTCAATCACCTACCCTATCTTCATTTATCGACACTAAAGTGATTGTTATATTTCACAATCTGCTATCATTCCCATGATGCCTCAGCATAGCTTCACATGGGCAGCCAGAGATTGTAAAATCTCTACCTTCTGGAGTATACTGTGATTAACTTTCTCTTCATATAGACATTGAAATGTAAAACTCCATGGAGGAGATTTATTATGGTTTGTACACCGCACCTTACAACTTCTCCATGCCAAGTGGGCTTGAAGGGGAGCTGAGGGGCCTTCCTGCCCGCTCCTGCTCACTAGCTATAGTCTGCATGAATGAGTGCAGGTTAAGGCATAATTAGAAAAATCCAGAAGGGCAAATTAGCGAGGGGAACATCCATCATATGCGGGTGCACCTAGTGCCAACATATGAGAAATTTCCTCCAGTAAGTATATGGTCAAGGAGACTGCGTTGTCATCTTCTACATTATATCTGTGAGTCAGAAACAGTACATGGGGGAGTTTTGAGTGGGTTAGATTGAAAAGATAATGGGGCAAATTTACTTACCCGGTCCTGTCGCGATCCCCGATCTGGACAGTCCGATAAAGCTCATGCGCCCGAGTTCCTGCATCCGTCGCTTCCCGAGTTCCACCGAAGTTCACCTTCTTCTTCCTGGTGCTTGTAAGCACGTGTCTTGCAACACAATTTGAAATGTTAAATCCTGCGCGTAGTCCAAATCCGTTGGGTTGTCCCCCTGATTTGTGTCGCATGTAAGCCGGCGCTGATGCACCAAATTCCGATCATGTGCGCCAAAATCCCCTGTTAAATGCGCTGCAAAATGTAAATTGTCGGGAAACCCCATGGAAATGCACTTCGCAGACCTTTAGTAAATGAGCCCCAATGATTTCATCTTCAAAAATGCATCATGATTGAAGTTTTGTGTGCTACAGAAACAGTTATGGGAGGTCAAACATACAATAGAACCATATCTTCTTTTGTAGCTCATATACCCAACTATTTATTTGGCTGTCTGCATCTCATGTAAAAGCTAGAAACAGTGTACCAATTTTCTTGGTATAATTTACGTCAAAAAAATTTTCAATATATTTGAATGAAAATGAAGTCGTTCATTCCTCTGTAGCACTCAAAAGGTACATAACATGTCCCATAATCAGAACTTTTGATCACGGCCAGGGATGAGCAGACCAGTTTAGATTCAGTAAATTTGGGTCCCGAAAGCTCAACCCTACGGGTAAAACCACGGTCAATTGTTACCATTTAAAAACCAGCATTATATTATGCAGGAATCATTATACTATGTGGGTGACACAACAAGGCCATATAATGCCCCATTGTAAGAGTGGGGCAATAGAATGCCCCATCTTAGGGGGTAGCACTAATACAGTGGGGAATAGGAGGCATAAAAGGGATCACTAATCCTTTTACTATTAGCCCCAGATTATGCCAAAATAATATACTTAAAGTAATATTTATCTCTATCCTTACCTGACTAGTAATGGGCAGGCCCGAATAAAATGTTCAGGTCTGTGCCGAACATTTTGGCTTTGGGTCCCCAAACTCAAATTTCTGACTGAAGTCTGGATGAAGTGTAACATATAAATGTGACCAGTGCAGCACCGAAAATGGGTGTTAACGATAAGAGGTGAGGCCAAATGCCTAACCCAAACTTCTGGCTGTCGTCTGGGTTCGGAGACATGTTGTGGTTTCGATCGGCTAATCACATCATTTGCTTCCCTTATTTCTAGTCCATTCCATTATTCAGTATAACATTTTTCAAATAACATTATGTACCAGAATATGCAAAAAATATTCTTCCACATTATATGACTGATTTTTTTGGATTCATTTATTTAATGTATTTACTTTATTGGATTTATAAGAAAAAAAATAAAATACATTATTGTTCAAAGATTATTAAAAAATACTTTTGATTATTATTTTTTTAATTTAAATAATAAGAATAATAATTCTTACTATTACTATTATCATTAGTAGTAGGAATAGTAGTAGGAGTAGTAGTAGTAGTTGAGCTTTTTTTTACACAGATGAGAGTTTTATTCATTTTCCATATATATATATTTTTTTCAATCCAATTTATTTTCCTTGAGTTTCGGGCAAATTGTTTACTCTAATAGCATGTGCCTAATTATTATAATGAGTTTCACTGGTCCTGTTATTACCAGCACTCTCAGGAGATGATATCTCCGCTGGGTCACAGAAGGTCACAGTGCCATATCTCGATTAGCCACTCCACGTTGTGAGCCCAAGTTTCAATAATATTACTTTTTTTCTTTTTTCTCCTTGTTTTCACTGGACCATTGAGTCATTCTTCTTCCTGCAGCTGGGAAAATATCTGACATCTCCAGCAGAACACTTGAACGTGTAGCTTTTTACTATTTATAGGGGGGTTGCACGGCTTCTGCATGCACCTGTTGTGTGCATGTCTAAAGGAGAGGCACTTGAAAGACCACCTTTGTCATCCATGAGAGCGCTTTGGTGCCGGATTCTTATTTAGAAAGAGTCTCCACGTGCCACTTATCTATAGCACAGTTTGCCTACATGTGTAGGACAGGGTTTTTTTATGCTAATTTATTCGAGAGTGTGGCTTTTTTTTATATGTAAGGAAACACTACATCATTGCAAACAAGGGCAGTGCAATTGTTCGCAAGGGGGCTATTCTCTGTTGTTATTCATTACAAGGTCACAGAATATCATCCAATATATAAGTCATTTCTATGTAGATCCTTTATCTAGAAATTGTGAGGGATTGTGATTTTTAAAAACATTGTGGTTTTGGTGCATAGGCATTGCCTGGGATTAAAGATTAATTTGATAAACTTCTATTGATTGGAGCCCATATAAATGGGGGATGTTCAGGACAACTTCTGCCAAAACGAATTTTAGTGGTATTTTTCTAGTAAAAGGGAATTTGGAAAGTCCCCACTGTTGTGTATGAGTTGTGCATGCATGTCATGCCTAACTCTATATGTTAGGGGGCTGGCTATATGTTATATAGCATTGGATGACTATATACTGGGGGCCTGGTCTTGCTATATATTGGGGGGCACCGGCTGGCAGGCTATACTGGGGGGGGGGGGGTATGAGCCAGCTGGCTACATACTATGTGGCATGGGCTGGTTGGCTACATACTAGGGGCATGGGCTGGCAGGCTATATACTGGGGGCCATGGACTGGAAGGCTATTTATAATAGGAGACAAGGGGCGGGCTGGCTATATACCGGGGGGACTTGCTATCTCTATACTGAGTGGAGGCTGTGACCAATGCATTTCACACCCTAGGCTTATACTCAAGTCAATAGGTTTTCCCATTTTTTTTGTGTTAAAATTAAATCCCTCAGCTATTACTTGGGTCGGCTTATACTCTAGAATATATACGGTAATTCAAAATTGAACCCAATAGAAATGAAATTTAAATGTGAGATAGATAAGACAGAATAAACTTCTACGAGCATATTTATCAATTGCTGATGCTAAGTACGCCAGTGTATGATGGTGCTATGCGCTGTGCCAACGGGGCACTTTTGACTTGGTATACAATTTCTCTGCTCCCGGGGCCGGAACACCCTGCACCAGCCTACTGCACCTTTGACCCTAACAACCTTCAAACCCCTCCCTGCCCACTTGGAATCATGGCAGTGTAAAGGGGGAATAGGCACAATTCCTGGTTGTATGGAGGTAACTGCGCCTATTTCAGAATTCTGGCACACAAACCCTGGTATATTTTCCCCCGGATTTTCCCCTGGGTATGTACAGCAGACATCCAGTTTCTTATCACAGTCCTCAAACACATTTATCCCCAATGAGATTGAATGTTTACATTTTTTGCAAGAGATGCCGACAAATGCTTTTCTTCTTATGATAAGTACAGATAAACATTTTAGTTGATAGTTACACAGATTGATAGGTATATATCTATATAAAGGTATATTGATAGTTGAAAGATCATATATGATAGATAAATAATGAGAAAAATAGATATGAGAGAGATTGATAGAATATCCAATATTTGATAAGTATATAGAATTCTTATTTTCTGACTTGTCTATTTATCCAGTTGACTTTCCTTGGGCACTGATGTGTTTGGTTTTAGACTGTTGTTTCAGGAATAGATTTCTGCTGATTTCACAATGTTTGCTTTGCCGCACGTCTTCTCGAACATTTCCTTATTTTCTTTTGTTCCGCTGAGATAGCAGTGGGAGCAGTTTTTCAATCAATATTTTAATGGCATGCGAGAGCTGTTTGTCAACAGGTCATTAGCGAGGAAGCCGGGATTAAGGAGTACTCGTCCTGCCCGCTGTACACTGAGCTGCTGAGTTGCAATGAGCATAGAAGGACTTAATTTTTCCCCAAAAATTATTCAAAAATTATATCATCTCATTGGTACATAAAATATGGTACGTTAAAAACAAATGAAAATTAAGAAAATTATTTTATCTTAGTATTCTATAAGGGATGATCTAATGGTGTCACTAATGCTGAGACCCATCTGTCGTTAAGAACATGAGGCTCTATTTATCTCCATGTATCCAGCAGTCTGCTGCGTCATTTCATTCCATAGGGATTCCATAGAAAAGACAAGAAGAATGTTCGGCTATCATCAACAGACCTTGAGAATAGAGATGAGCACCCTCATGACCCGGACAATTAAAGCTCCGAGCTACTAGCCATGGCTGTGATTGGCAATAATCAGTTGCTAGGGGAATCAATACGCCGGACTGGCTTTTCGGCAATATGTCCGGGCCACACGGGCGCACCCGAATGGAAAGTTCAGATCCACTCTTCTCCATTGGAGAGCGGAATGAACTGAGGTGTGCATGCTTGACCACTAAGGTAAGTTGACCATAAAGTTATATCTCCAACTATGAAAGATTCAGCATAACAGTCTAGTGTTTGGGTGTTGTCCCATTTGGTGGGTGCTCTCAGTTACCATAACAGAAGCAGGTAAAATGTAGCACAAAAGGACATTATGCTATGTGAAGACCAAAAGTGTTATTATACTATGCAGGAAACATTGTATAATGTGGGAGCCCAATGGAGTATATGTGGGGAGCATGCAGTGAGAGACAGGGGACCTGTCTTAAAAGTGTTGTCCAGGGCAGTAATTTTTCCCTATTGTACCCAGGTTTTACCTTACCTTGGGTCCTGCATGGCACCTCCCATCCCCCTAGGTCTCTCTCTTCGACTACACACTCCCATTGAAACCTGTCCTATATTAGGTGTTGACTTGAGGTCACCACTGAGCTCCAGTATACCAACTAATGCCACTCGTGATGAGAGCCAATAAAAGGTAAAGACCTATTTAAGTATGACTTATTTATCAGTTTTACACCACCTGGGGCTAATAGTAAAATCCCTAAAATATATCTCCAAAATGTAATATGTAATTTTCCTGCGCATTGTTGTAAATGCCACATGTTAGGTCCATCTAATAAAATATGGGAGGTATGGACAATACAGGTTGTCCCTGGGTCACATACAAGATAGGTTCCATAGGTTTGTTCTTAAGTTGAATTTCTATGTAAGTCAAAACTGTACATTTTATAATTGTAAATCCAGACAAAAAAAAAGTTTTGACCCCAGTGACAATTATAGTTTAAAAATTTTTGCTGTGATTGGACCAAGGATTATCAATAAAGCTTTGTCACAGACACTTTACAGCTGATCATTGCAGTCTGGGACTACAGCAAAGGATCCAGGGAGCTTCACCAGAGGTGTCATTCTGTAACTAGTGGTCGTCTGAAAGTCGGGTGTCCTTAAGTAGTGTACAGTATATATAACTTTCCCGCACTCTGACGTATATGCCTCATGTTTTCTCCATCTTCTAAAATATGGGAAGTATAATAAAATAAGTTATGGATACATGGCCTTCAGTTTACAGAAACAAATCTTCTACTAAAGTGAGAAAATCCATAGATCAAAGTCAAGTGTTAAGAAGCAAATAAAAATTCTAGGTAGTTACGAATGAAAAAATTTTGCCCTAAAGACCTTAAAAATAAGTTATCCCTTTAATATAAATAATATTATAGACATGTTAATAATAATAATAGTAATAACAATAAAAGTAATAATAAGACAGAACATTCCTTTTTGTTCGTTTTTTTGTTTTTTTGCCTGGGTCCTTCTACAGAGACCACCTTGGAATTTGGATTTCTAGATTCCTGTGTACTAGGAGCTTATTTTCCAAGACAAAGATTTATTTCAATAATTGCAACATTAGAAGCATCTCTGTATGCGGCCTTTTAAAATATACATTTTACTGGGAACTTTTGATGTAATCTAAGCACAACTTATTTCTTGACATCTTTGATCTTAAGGTTAGTGGTCTAATCTACCACACAACTGCATTTTTATTGATCTGTTCTCATGCTGAGCAAATCAAGTCTCTTTTTATAGGGTAGATTGAGCAAAGATAGTAAAACTGCCGGCAAGACAGAGTTCTAAATCAGTGTAATAACAGTGAAAGCTAAAGATAAGAATTTTATTACACTTCCAAACTTAACGTGAACTCCGAGTGTCATTAAATAGGTATGTGTCATTTACCAGCTTTGTTTATTTTAAGAGATACATTTGTTGCCACCCACATGAGTCGTGTTCTTTTTTCTTTAGATATTTTATTATTTTACCCCCCTCCCACTTTTTATGACTTTTCCAATTTTGTGACATGATGGGACATCTTCAGATAAAGGCAGATCTCAATGTAAATAGTCGGAGAGATGTTATGGTAATGGTTTCCAGACAGCTGAGTCTACTTGGCATTAGTGGCGGCCGTGATGTCAAAGATGACAAAATCAAATATTAGTGTATAGAATAATGTTAAAATAACACTGGTTTGTATAGATGTAGCAGAGCTGAGACTGACATTTGGCAAAACTCGTAGTAATAACAGAGCGTGTTAACTCGGGGTTTAACATTGGTCTGAATGTAAACCAATTGCATATTCTTAAAGGGATTTTCCAATTTGACTTAGTTTGTAAAACTAAGATTTGGTGAAATAGGATTTTTGTAATTAGAAGATATTGGGGCTCATTTACTAAGGGCTTTGTGCCAGTTCTCTGTCTGACTTTGCATGTTCTTTTATGTGCAAACTGCTTGCATAGGTATTTAAGAAGAGTCGCACCACGTATGTGTCACACGCAACCGTTTTGTGTTGTGGCTGCGCCATTCTTCAAGACATTTCTTTAGGTGCACCAAAAAAAGTTGGTGCACTTTGTCGGAGGAGTGCAGGTTAGCACCAGATTCATAAAGAACGGGTCAAATATTCATGAATCTGGTGCCCCCTGCACAATACACAGGCAGACTGCACATTATTAGTATTAGTAAATATGCCCCATTGTTTTAAGAAATTTAAAAAAATATCTAAAACAAAGTATGTAGAGTTAAGTGAATACAGGCAGTCCGCAGTTACATACAAGATAGGGTCCGTAGGTTTGTTCTTAAGTTGAATTTTTATGTAAGTCGAAACTGTATATTTTATAATGGTAGATCCAGGAAAAAAAATTTTTTGCCCCAGTGACAATTGGAATTTCAACATTTTTTGTTGTAATTGGACCAAGAATTATCAATAAAGCTTCATTACAGACACCTTACAGCTGATCATTGCAGTCTGGGACTAAAGTAAAGTATCCAGAGAGCTTCACCAGAGATCATAGTGGGTAGAGGGGTCCGTCTGTAACTATGGGTTGTCTGTAAGTTGGGTGTCCTTAAGTACGGTACCACCTGTATATACAGAAAAAAAGAAAAAAAGTTCATCTCAACTCCCTGACACTGTTGATGTGTTTGTAACCTTTTCCTTCAATGCACGGAGAGCTGTATGGGGGCCAGCGAATGGATATCTCAGAGAAAAAAATTCCTTGCGGACTCCAGCAATTATATGCGGAAAAGATATAGATAAAAATCTTCACTTTATTAGTCTACAAAAGTAGATTAGAAAATACATAGTACTGCCACGAGACTGGCGCTTTTCGGACACGTCTGTCCTTAGTCGTAGGCATTCAGGGTTTGGGTTCGACCATGCAACCTGGGCATATTGCTGAAATGGCACCCAAACAGCCAATCCGGCAAATTGACGCCCCTTGCCCCCAGATCAGCTGCTTAAACAGAGCTTTTTAATCCAAACGCAGAAATCGGTTTCCCTCATGTCTAGTCATAATATTTGCAAACTGTTCCAGAAATATCGGCACATAATATCGGCAACTTAATATATGTAACAATGTTGTTCACCGTTATTAGGCTGTTCCTAATATATGTAACAATGTTGTTCACCGTTGGCCAATTTGTGCCTCTACAATCTTATCTTTCATACTCAGCCCCCTCTTACTCTTCGTATAATCCTAACTTTGTATGTTGTGCACAATTCCCTGAGACTTGTGACAACACAGGGCAAGTATTTATGGCAAGAAAGACCAAGTTCAAAATCTAAAGGAGGTCAAATCACCTTGACCTTGCTAAATCATGATAATGGTCCGAGACAGTGTAAAGAGGTTACAAAGCACACACTCGCAGTGTAACAAAAAGAGGCTTTAAAGTCACCCTTCCCTAAAGGTAAACATATATCAACATTGACCTTATACATGCTATACAGTCCGGCTTAACTCCCCTGCGATAACTTAAAAGCATTGAATTAATTGAAAACAATCAGCAAAAGAACATTAGAAAACTAATTGTGCTCTTTTTAGTAATATCATTTTTAATGATAGGATAACAGTATTCTTCATGGAATTTAAATATATTTTTAAGGGAATCTGGTAGCTCCCAAATTACCCAACGAGTAGAAACAATGAACTTCCTGTTTCCCGGTGATGTGTAATTTTAGAGAAAATAAAGGGGTTGTCCGTGATTTTCAAAAATGGTATAATATTAGAAGACATGAAGGGGGCTATAAAAACCAAAACAAATTTTCTCACCTTGTCCGGTGGTCATGTTCACCCGCTTGGCACTTACAGCATTAAAATTGTTTCCCCATCTGGGCTTTCACATTTAAGTTAATACATTTGCCACATGTAAACATTTCTTCAATTGGATGTTATTAAAAAAAGTTCCCGTGTGAAGATAATTTCTCATAAATGTAGTAATGTTGTCCCTTAGAAATGAGAAAGCTTCCTCGGATACGATCACCTCACATTTTGGCAATAGTGGCGCTATTGCGCTATGGAGTCCCCCCTGACCACCTGGATTAAGCAATCATTACTACAGGACGGCTGTAGGACCTGCAGTAACTCCCGGACATTTCATTTACAAAAAACGTTTGTTTCTTTGTGCAATCCCTCCAGCAGAGGTGGTCATATCCAAGGACACAGTCTTGTTTCAAAGGGACCATATAACTACATTTATGGGAAATTATCTTCACACAGGAACATTTAATAACATCTAATTGAAGAAATGTATATATATGGCAGATGTATATGGCATGAAATTGAATGTGAATGCCCTGATGTGTATCAGTAAGGCCTCTTCCACACTAGCGTTGCGTTTCACGTCAGGGTGCAATGCGTGAAAAACTGACGTTTTTGCTGCGTTTTTGTTTCATTTTTGTTCGCGTTTTTTTGCGTTTTCGGTGCGTTTTTCACGCGCGTTTTTTTAAGTCAATGGGACTTTTTCAAAGGGACCATGGTTTGGGATTGAAATGGGTTATTTAATTGAAAAATAATGTCTTCTGATAAGTTGCAAACATCTGCGATCTATTCTTCACTGTTCCGCGCGCGTATATTATCTCCCGACAAGTTAGCAGATGTGAAGAACATTGAAGAATAGAATAAAACCAGTGAACACAGTGAACACAGTGACCACAGGATCATTTAAGAGAAAAACACAGTGCAGAACACAGTGCAGAATAGATTACAGATGTTCGGCACATTTGCTTACTTGTCGGGAGATACGCGCGGAGCGGTGCGAACAAAATAGCATGTGAAGAACAATATATATGTGTGAAGAAGACATTGCAGATGTATGGAAACATCTGCAATGTGTTCTTTACACACATATATATTGTTCTTCACATGCTATTTTGGCCGCACCGTTTCGCGCGTATCTCCCGACAAGTAAGCAGATGTGCCGAACATCTGTAATCTATTCTGCACTGTGTTCTGCACTGTGTTTTTCTCTTAAATGATCCTGTGTTCACTGTGTTCACTGTTTTTATTCTATTCTTCACTGTTCTTCATTGTGTTTTTTTAATTAAATGATCGTTCGCGAGCAGGGGAAATACTGTTATACTGGTCACCTAGCAACCCTTACGTTTAAAACGCATTGCACTCGCATTGCACTTGCAATGTTTGCGAGTGCAATGCGTTTTTGATACGTCCCCATAGACTTGAATGGGGCGTGAAAAATGCGTGTGAATCGCAAAAATAGAGCATGCTGCGATTTTGACGCGCGTGCAAACAAACGCAAGCACGCGCGTGCAAAACAACGCAAATGAAGAAAGACCCATTGAATACAATGGGACAGAGTGCAATGCAAGTTCTGCGCGTCAAATGCACGCGCAGAACTCGCGCGTGAAAAACGCCAGTGTAGAAGGGGCCTAAGGGGACTGGAGCTCTGTAAGTGAACGGTGGTGCCGTCAGTGAAAGAGAGCACCGGAGGAGGTGAGTTTTTAATTGTTTTTTAGCCCCCCCCCCAAACCTTATGTATAAAAGTTAAAAAAAGAAACTTTTAACTTCTTGGTGGTGTGGGATGTGGTTGTCTCTTCTTTAACAACAAATTTTCCTGTTTTAAATAATAAATAAATCTTTATTTCTATAGCACCATCATATTCCACAACCCATTGCGGATCAAGGGACACATATACAACACAAAAATCAGACATTACAGAGTCTAGTAATAACATGGTCAGATGATACAATAGGAGTGAGCTTAAAGTGTGAAAAGAAATCACTTTGTATATGTACATCATCTGCTGTGACCAGTTCTGAGACCTTTGTATGTAGCCAAATGCATCCTGTGCGATCCAGAAAGCATTTATAAAACTCTTTTGGACCTCAAATCCTATTGTGCAAAGTTTTTTTTTTTTTTTAATCAATTTACAGAATTTTGAGATCACCTATATAAAGCAAAGCCTTGTAGATAAATAATCAAATTATGTCAATACAATTTCTGTATTTTTTAATATGTTTTACAGCATTATAATTTTAAACACTAAAAAAGGTTAAAATAATTAAAAAAAATAAAACATATTTTTGGTATAATTTTTACTGCTGCATTTCTGTATAAGTTGCAATGGATAATTTTAGCAGAAAAACAGGGAAAACTTATTGGGGCTCATACAAGGGTCGCACTGCTCATTTTGTCGGACAGTGCACCTTTTTTAGGGATTACACGGCTTGCACAGGAATTTTAGCAAGTGTCTGCACTGAGAATTTAGCGCACGTGATCGATTTTTGACGCAGCTGCGCTGGCTTCCATAGGACACAATATAGTGGGCATGCAGCCGATTTGGACTAAGCGCGGGATTTAACTTTCAAATTGTGTCACAAGCCCAAGCACTTAGATGAACCGCCAAAAAGATGGTGAACTCTGTCGGACCTGAGTGGGGGAAGTGATACATTCATGATATCAGGCGCAAGATGTTAGTTAATTGCGCCATTGTGCATTGGAGTTTGACAATGCACTTTTGGTGAACTCCGGGGATGGGGTAAGTAAATGTGCCCCTTTGACTTGTGTATCAGCCTAGGGTGGGATATGCATTGGTCACAGCCTACCCTCACAAATAAAATGCCCAGCAGTCTCTTTTCACTAATAAAATACCCAGCTGACTCCCCTCGTAAATGAACTTGTCAGCAGCTATCCCCAATAATGAAATGATCATCAGTCTCCCCTCACTGATGAAATCACCAACAGCCTCCCTCAATAGTGAAATGCCCAGCAGTCTCCTATCACTAATGAAATGCCCAGCAGCCTCCCCTCACTAATGAAATGTTCTGCAGCCTCCCCTCTCTAATGAAATTTCCAGCAGCCTCCCCCACTAATGAAATGCCATGCAGACAGCCCTCAATAATGAAATGCCCAGCGGCCTCCACTCACTAATAAAATGTCCAGCAGTCGCTCCTTACTAATGAAATGTCCAGCTGATTCCCTCAATAATTAAATGCCGAGCAGCCCCCCCCCCCCTATAAAATGCTCATCAATCTCCCCTCACAAATGAAATGCCCAGCAGTCTCCTATCATTAATGAGATGCCAAGTAGCCTTCCCTTACTAATGAAATGTCCTGCTGCCTACCCTCCCTAATGAAATTTCCAGCAGCCTCCCCCACTAGTGAAATGCCTATTAAGCACCCCTCACCAATAATATGCTCAGCAGTCACCCCCACTAATGAAATGCTCATTATTCTCCCCTCATTAATAAAATGACCAGCAGCCTCCCTCACTAATGAAATGCCCAGCAACTTCCCCAGCCTCCCTCACTAATGAAATGCCCAGCGACTTCCCCAGCCTCCCCCACTAATGAAATGCCTAGCAGACTCTCCTTACTAATGAAATGCTCAGCAGCCTCCCCACATATAAAATTCTCATTAGTCTTCCCTCACTAATGAAATGCGCAGCAGCCTACCCTCACTAATAAAATGACCAACAGCCTCCCTCAATAGTGAAATGCCCAGCAGTCTTCTATCACTAATGAAATGCCTCCCTTCACTAATAACATGCCCCTTGCAGCCTTTCATCGCTAATAAAATGCTTCATGCAGCCTCCCCTCACTAATGAAATGATCAGCAGGCTCCCCCACTAATGAAATGCCCAGCAACCTCCCCTCACTGATGAATTGCCCAGCAGCCTCTACTTACTAATGAAATTCCCAACAGCCCCCACTCACAAATGAAATACCCAGCAGCTTCACCATAGTAATGTAATGACCAGCAGCTTCTACCACTAATGAAATGTCTACCCTTTTTAATAAAATGCTCAGCAGTAATAACAAGCCCAGTAACCTACCAAGTAATGAAATGCCCAGCAGCTTACCCCTAATAATAAAATGCCCAGTAACCTACTCAGTAATGAAATGCCCAGCAGTAGCCCCTCCAGAACTCCCCACAGCTCGTCTTCCTTTTGGCTTCCTGTGTAACAGCTTGAGTCAAGACTGGCCCGTGGACTATTTCCAGTGCACAGCAGCTTCCACTCACTAATGAAATGCCCAGCAGTTTCCCCCACTAATGAAATGCCCGGCAATCTCCCCTCACTAATGAAATGCCCAGCAGTCTTCCCTTACTAATGAAATGCCCAGCAGCCTGCAGTCAGTAATGGAATGTCTAGCAGTCACCCCCTGTAATGAAATACCTAGCCGCTTCACCATAGTAATTTAATGACCAGCAGCCTCTCCCACTAATGAAATGTCTAACACTTATAAAATGCTCAGCAGTACCCCCAGTAATAACAAGTCCAGTAACCTACCCAGTAATGAAATGCCCAGCAGCTCCCCCCCCCCTCCCGTAATAAAATGCCCAGTAACCTTCTCTTTAATGAAATGCCTGGCAGTGGCCCCTTCAGAACTCCCCAAAGCTTCTCTTCCCTCTCCACTTCCTTTGTAACAACGTGGGTCAAGACAGGTCCATGCACTCTTTCCCATATACAACAACCTCCCCTTACTAATGAAATCCCCAGCAGCATCCCCTCACTTATGAAATGCCCAGCAGCCTGCAGTCAGTAATGTCCAGCAGTCTCCTCCACTAATGAAATGTCCAACAGCCTCCCCTCACTAATGAAATGCCCAGCAGCCTCCCCTCAGTAATGTAATGGCCAGCAGCCACCCTTACTAATGAAATGCCCAGCATCAGTTTCAGGGCACAGTTTACATCTCTCTGCTTGAGTTTTGCATATATATTTTCTTTTTCTTTTGAGAAGGCTATTTGTTTCACTGTGAACCAATCCTACCTCTGCAGCTGCATCCCCCTTCTCTCCCAGTTCTCTGTATGCCTTCTTATATTAATCTAGAAGGATATTCTGGGAAATGTGGACCACTGGAAGATATAGAACATAGCACTTTTTATAAAATATTAGAAAGTTTCACAGACTACTGATTAATATAAGAACACCACAAACATCAATTTTTATCTCATTTACCTTCAAAGGTAAACTAAATGCGCATTCAGTTGCATTTTACATATATCTGACAGTTTGATCATTATTATTATTATAGTTACTGATATTATCTAGTATATGAATGTTTATACAGTTTTGTCCAAATCCAATAAATAACCGTATATGCTCACCAATGATTATTTTGACTTTGCTTTGTTCTGCTTTTGTACACACATCTAATCACATCCTCTGCAATTAATTAGCATTTGTTTGGCAGGGTTAGGACAAAGGGTTAATTTCTCCATATATCACACATGAAAAGAGAACCATAAATTTGGATTTCCCTGAGCACACAATGTAACCCAAATGAGACAATTATTTATTCCCACCTGCAACCATCAATGAGTAATCATAAGGGTTTAGTCATCCATTTAACCATTCTTACAATAAACATATGGAGACATGACCAATTAAAGAATTGTGCCCTCCATTGTTGAAGTAGCAGTCAGAACGTAAGCACTCTACCTGTAGGCTTGAATAATGAATCCTAAAAACTAAAAGATTTGTGGATGGACCTACAATGGAGTTCAATTATCAATACTCATTTAGCCTGTATGGCAATAAATGGACCATGAAAAAGCGATCATACGTAACATTAATACGGCAGGCAGGTGATGTCGATATCTCAATGGGTTGAACGGTAGTGAACAGTGAGATTTTGAAGTTGGAAGCAGGAAATATGGGATAATAAGGATCACAACATTTTTGGCAACAGCATCTTCTAGGATGCTAATGGACACGAAATGGTACAAAAAGTAGTCCAAAAGGAAAACTCGTAAACTGGTAACAGGGTCATGGTTGGGAGATGCTCAATGGTCTTGTAAGGCCAATATCTCCATGGGTAACCCGAAGCACCAGGATGCACTATGGAAGCCTTGTGAAATCCATTTAGATGTTACTCTAACACATTCTAACTTCCTAAAAGGTGATGTTCCAGCCTCTCTATGTAGGATAATGGTTCTGGCCAGACTGCAAAGATTGCTCAGGAATTCTCATGAACATGGGTAAGTGTTTATGTTAAGAAAAAAATTCTCAGATATCAATCCATGTAAGCACGACAAAGGTAGAACGGCTGATGACATTTTTTAACTTTGAGATTCCCATACATGGATCAGTAAGCAGAAACATATTTATATCCATAGATGACCCACCAATCGAATAGTTATATACAATGCTTACTGCAAATAATCAATAGGGTACCCACAGATTATGAGAAAAGGGGTTGTTGTACAGCATATTAACAGAGTACATCATGTACCTCTCTTAAAACAATCCCCACCCGTGTTTCCCCTCTCCTCACATAGCCAGCCCCCAATGTCACCCTCTCCTCATACAGCCCACAATTTAACCCTTTTTCTTACGCAGCCACCCAATGTTTCCCCCCTGTTCATACAGCCCCCCCATGTTTCCTCCTAACACAGACCCCAATGCCCCCCCTCTCCACACACAGCCACCCAATGTTTCCCATCTCCTCACATAGCCACCCAATGTTTCCCATCTCCTCGCATAGCCACCCACATGTTTCCTCCTAACACAGCCCCCAATGTCCACCCTCTCCACCCTAGCCACCATTTTTCCCATCTCCTCATACAGCCCCCATGTTTCCTCCTCACACAGCCCACAGGTCCCCTCCTCACACTGCCCCCCAGGTCCCCTTCTCACACAGCCCCCTCCCACGTTTCCGCCTCACACAGCCCACAGGTCTCCTCCTCACACTGCCCCCCAGGTCCCCCTTCCACACAGCCCCCTCCCCACGTTTCCTCCTTACACAGCCCCCCATTTCCCCCTCTTCTCCCACAGCCCCCATGTTTCCTCCTCTTCTCACATAGCCTCCATGTTTCCTCCTCACACAGTCATCCATGCCCCCCTCACCTCACACAGTGCCCCCTGTTTCTTCTTTCTAACACAGCCCATTCATGTTTCCTCCTTACCCGGCACCCTATGTCCCCTCCTTACACAGCCACTAATGTTTCTTCCTTTCACAGCCCCCCATGTCCCCCGCTCCTCACATAGCCCCCCAGGCTTCCTCCTCTCCACACATACCCCCCATGTTTCTGCCTCACACAGACCTCCATGTCCCGCTCTCCTCACACAGCCCCCTGTTTCCTCCTTCTTGCACAGCCCATTCATGTTTCCTCCTCACACAGCCCCCCATGACTCCTCTCCTTACACAGCCCCCAATGTTTCATCATCACACAGTCTCCATTGTCTCCCTTTCCTCACACAGCCACTCAATGTTTCCCCTCTCCTCACACAGTCCCCCATGTTTCCTCCACACACAGCCCCCCATGCCCCCCTTTCCTCACACAGCCCTCCGTGTCCCCCTTTCCTCACACAGCCCCCCATGTTTCCTCATCACCTCACAAAGCCACCCAATGTTTGCCCACTCCTCACACAGCCCCCATATTTCCTCCTCACACAGCCCCCGTGTTTCCTCCTAACACAGCACCCCATGTTTCCCCCTCTGCCTGTTGGTGGGGAGTGGTGCATCAGTTATACATTTCTTTTTACTTTGTAACTTTTTAACACAGATATTTAATAAAATATTTTTCTATTTGGAACCTAAATTTTGCCACTGCTTATGGTATCTATTTTTCTACATTTATGCATTAGCTCTAGTCTTCAGCACAACCACTTTTGTCTTCCATTTTCTAGCATGGAACAATAAATGGTGCCACGAGAAACTCCTACATGTTTCACAGAAAGTTGTGGCATTTGAAAAGTGAACGGTAAAAAAACACACAATATTTTTAGCTTTATTGTATTTGACTTTATATGAAAAATAATATTATTATTCAAATAATGTAAAATTGCATCTACAAATACAACATTTTAAAGTCAAATTATTAAGTGTGTATATTTTTTTTCCCAAAAAAACTTTGTAAAACATGAATCAGCATCTTTTCTATCCAGAACATTGTGTGCTACATAAAATTCTTTGGTCCTTGTTTAAAATTACACTTGTAGGAGGCTTAAGGACTGGTAAAACGAGACATGAAATGATTACAGGCCGGCATTCATCCCATGCCTGACTTTTAAGTTCATCCTTAAGCTTTGAAAAATGTGGTTTGAGCTGAGCTGCTAGTAAATGTCTACATCATAAAGCAACTATGCTTAATTTCCCATGATTAATAGTTTTTCTGAGCTTAGGCTCTCGCTTGTGCTTGCTTGGGGACTTTATTACCCCTCACACTGCTGGTGAGGGTGGTCCATGCAGGTCAAAGTCGAGGTCAATGGCAGGACACATACATGGAATGATTCAGGCTGAGCCATAACTAGGAGGCCAGATTTTTTTTTTTTTTTAAAGTTTGATGGTTGAGATATTTACTATATGCAATAACTCAAATAAGTGAAAAACACACACAAACTTCAAGGGAACTTCAGCAACTTCCAAAGATATGTCACAAGTCTGGATTACACATGATAGATTCTCAAAGTCACCATTGGGACTAACCGGAATTTATGAAATTTATTGTTCGAGAGTTTGTAAAAATGTATATTTATTTTTGATTATCTTTTAAAGCATGGTTTCTTTTTAAATGTATTTTTTGTATTACATATATTTTATATTTAAAGGAAAGGATAAAGGATAATATTTAAAGGATAAACCAGGGACATTACTCATAGATCCAGGCACCGTGACTGTGGTAATCTTCTTATATTTATTATCTATGGCCTCCTTCCCTCTTGAATAAAATGTTGTTATTATGCTCATGATAGAGGACCTAAAAGGCTTTTACATGCTGTAGCTTCTCAGGCTGTTACACTGTTTCACCTTCTTTACTGCCTGATGTAACCTCACTGCAGCAGAGGAAGTTTCACCACAAAGTGGGAGGGGAAAATTGCTTAGTAACAGCTTGTAAATCTGCATAAAAAGGGCTCTAATAATACCCCCCAGAGCACTTGGATCATTAGCATAATCTTAACAGAAGGGGCAAATTATCATTATTATTGCATTTGTCTTCACAAATTTGGTAGTCGTTTTTGTCTTATTTCTATGCCAGGGGGTTACTGGAGTAATTTTTTGCCACAACTCTGCATAAACAAAAAGTTGCAAAACATTAATACACTCAAAAAACACTTGGGGGGATTTATCATTGAGGTTTTTTTTGTCTATGTTTGGCGTTGTTTTTGCGTAGTTGTGGTAAAAATGTTGTTTTGCGGCTTTCCGATGCGCTAAATGAACATAGGACAGTGTAAAGTCACTTTAAAATAGACCCTGATTGGGCCAAATTCATTATTTGCTTAGGCTAGTTTTTACAATACTGCATTAAATTCAAGATGCGCAATTTGGTGCAAATTTTTGTTTAGGTGCATGTTCTCTGCATTTATCAAGATCGATTGTTCACAGAAAGTGCATTGTCCTTGTATGCACTGTGCTGCAATTCACTAAGTTCGTGCGCCTGATATCCTGCATGTGTCGCTCCCCCGCTCAGGTCCACCGGAGTTCACCTTCTTCCTCCTGGTGCATGTAAGTGCATTGTCTTGTAACACGATTTTAAAGTTAAATCCCGCGCTCTATCCGAATCAAGAGGATCGTCTGGTGGCCCGCCCCCCGATTTCTGTTGCATGAAAGCCAGGGCAGCTGTGCCACAATCTGATTGTGTGCGACACAATCCCAATGAAAACCCCTGTTAAATACCTATCAAATCTGCGCAAATCCTGAAAACGGCGAACAGTCCAGTTTATTCTAAGCCAGGCCAAATGAATGCAGCCGCTGACTTTTCACATGTGAAAATTCACTGGTGGCAGCGAGTGCGCCGGCCAAGGGACATTAACACCCGGTGCCGACCCATTCATGGCCGACCGCGGCCCCCCGCACGCCCCTTCATACCCCCCTGGCGTGAAGGTGGCGGATTGGGGCAAATAATCGCAAGTGCTAGCAATAACTTAGCATTTGCGGTTATTTCAGGGCCTCTGCGACACTGACGTGGTACAGGGGTCCTGATGAATATGTCCCACTAGATGAATTCAAATAAAATAAAAATGGAATTAAACATAGACAACATTGTCAAAAACAAATTGCAATGATAACTTCCCCCCATTGAATAAGCAAAGACAGAATAATGAATTTGGCACAAACAAGTTCTATGGCAAAATCACTTTGAATAGTTTTACTTTAATTGTCGCAATAAAAAGGCGCAAAAACAGAATAAAAAGCCACTTTTGGTAAAACAAAGCCAAAAATCGACAAAAATGCTAATGATAAATTACCCCTACGGTGCCTGGATCGGGGATTTATAAGAGCCTAAGTAAGAATGCACTCGATGGTTTACACCATCCTTGACTTTGATGCTATATATTTCCTTTAACAATTTTTATTTCCTAAAATTTTCTTAAACTCCACACACAAAAAAAAATTAGCAAAATAAAATTTTATTTAATATGAGATGTTAGTTTAAAACATACATTGGGCCATGTTGAAATTCACAAAAAATGAAAGAAACTTTAGATTTTTCCTTTCATTTCGTTTTCCCCCCCCCCCCGGTTAAACACTGTCATCATGGTATAAATAAGCTAAAAATCAACATCCATTAGCTACCTTTGCTTTAATAGAATTGGAAACATATGTAGAAGGAAAGCTGAAAGTTTAAATATATACTTTGTGCTTTAACCATTTACATCAAAAGGATCCATAAAAGAACATGGATAAGGAGAGGGAGAAAATGGGACCTGATGCCGCTCTGACTGCAAAAATTTGGAAAATAAAGAAACTGCAGCAGCGACATTTTCACATTTTTATATTTTGTCATCTTTGAACAGTTGCTCGGATTATTTAGCACTAAATAAAAATAAGGGGCGGCTTAAATGTTAACAGATCATCTCTCTGCAGTTATTAGGTTTCGCATGACTGACCTCCTCGGAGATGAAATGTATTTGGTTTTATGTGGCTACAGTCAGATTAGACATTGATAAAGCCTTCAGAGATGTCCTCACATCACTTATTCCTCAAACTTGTGCCCAGTGCAAAGCAAATCTGACCAAATGACTGTACAGTATAGCCTGGAAATGACTAGCAAATAGATTTTATACTGTATCTCAAAGAAAAAAGGAAAAGAGGGGGTTCCAGCATCAAGAATATTTACAAAAAACATTTCAAAAAATCTTAGATTAGAAGAGTTGAAAGATTAAGGTAGATCCGGTGGTAGGTGCATCTAACATATGTAAGGATAGCCCGTTTTAGGAATAATCTATTACTCCCCTCTATTTTTTCTAATCTTATATCAGGGTTATATGCTAATTTTCTAAAGAGGCTACTGGGGCGTGGAGTAGCCGGAGCTGAGGCTACACGGCGTGGCTACTCCACCCCCCAGTAGCCTCTGATCATCCTACCCAGACATCAAGGAGCTGCTCGCACTCGTCCGTGAAGCCGGAGCTACTGCGCATGTGCAGAACTCCGGCTTCATGGACGAGTGCACGCAGCTCCTTGTAGCCGCGCACTGAAAATGTTTGGGTAGGAGGATCAAAGAGGCTACTGAGCGTGGAGTAGCCGCGGCATGTAGGCTCAGCTCTGGCTACTCCACGCCCCAGTAGCCTCTTTAGAAAATTTGCATATCGGCCTGATGAAGGATTAGAAAAGATAGAGGGGAGTAAGGGATTAGCCCTAAAAAGGGTTATCCTTACATTCGTTAGATGCACCTACCACCAGACCAAGCTTAATAGGTAGATCCGTAGTGGTAGGTTTCCTTTAATAGTTCTCCATTAAAATCCTGCTGAATGCTGCTATAATGGACACGTGTAAGATATAACATACTATAGGAAAAACGTTGCGGTAATGCCTCCACCACACACACACACCCCCAAAGGCATCCGCCCTACTGGTGTTAACCAACAGCTGTAGGCATTTAAATCCTGGCGGCGTCTTAGATTCGATCGTCGCCCCCTGTGAGGCAATTGGGGGGCCGCTATTGGTTGCCATGAAAGCCTCAGGTCATGCAATGACCCGCGACTGTCTTTTTTAACCCATTCATTACAATGTGCGAAAATTCCCATATACTGCCATACTGTCGAATGGTAATATATGGTAAAATCAATCAGACAACCTAGGGTCAAAATACCCTAGGGGATCTGAAAAATAGTATTAAAAAATAATATAAAAAAAAATGAAAATTCTATAACTCATATAAATAAAAAATATAATAAAAAAATAATATAATAAAAATCATCGCTGCATCCCAAAATGTCTGATCTATCAAAATATATAGGGCGGTATGGTGGCTCAGTGGTTAGCATGACAGCCTTGCAGCACTGGGGACCTGGGTTCAAGTCCCAGGGTCAACATCTGCAAAAGAGTTTGAATGTTCTCTCCGTGTTTGGGTGGGTTTACTCCGGGTCTTCTGGTTTCTTCCCACACTCCATAACATGCTGATTAGTTGATTAGTTTGTGAGCCCCATTGAGGACAGGGACCGATTTGGCAAACTCTGTGCAGTGATGTATAATCTGTGTTTGCTATATTAATAAAGGAATTATTTTTTTTTTATTATTATTATTATTAATACCCTTCTTCCCAAAAATAACCACCATCTACCTCCTGGGCAGTACTGCACATGGAAATACTAGGTTTAGAAAAAACTTAATGCATCCATAGGGCGAACAAGTTTATAGTGAAGGACATTGTTTTATTTATAGCTTTGTACCAATTTAAACCTTTTAAAAAAAAAAAAAAAAATATTTATGACTTTTTTTGGTGGGTTTCTTGCTATGGTTTTGGATATCAAATCGTAACCACACTGCCCTTGGAAACCAATCGTTTTTCTCGATTAGGTCATGCAAAATTTTCACAAAATTTGCAGCAGTTCAAAATATGAGAACGCCTGAATGTTATCTAACTCACTGCCTGTTAGTTCAGTCGGGACTTCTAAGCCAGTATGCGAACACAATAAAAGACAGTCAATACCAGACGCATGTCAAACACAAATCCCATAGTCTAGATCTCCCTTCAGGTATAACATGTTTATAATCCCTTTGGAGATTCATATAACTTTCCTTTGCTGCAATGAACCATCAAAACAACCAAAAGACAATGTTTGCCGGAAAGGTATCTAAGAGCACATTGCTTCCAGCAGTCTTATGGGCACTTTACAAGGATGTGGAACTAGTCATTATTTGCCTAAAGGGTGATGCTGGGAGGAAAAAGAGAGAAATCTAAGATGTGGAAGTCATGACAGTCTTGTAATGGCAAACAATAGACAAAGCCAACATTGCCTGGGAGGAGAAATTTGAGTCTACAATCTGTTAGATTTAGACACTCTGATAAGGAATAGGAAGCATTCAGCGCTTTGCTCTGAAAGGCAGAAAGAGACACAATTCCAGCCAGGACAGGTTGTGTAAAGCCTGTGTGCCTTGGGCTTAATAAGACACTTAAGTACTGCTCGAGGTGCTTAAGAACTACAGCTTTGTACTGACTGAATATTCGCGACGTTAAAAAAAAAATAAATTGAAGGATTTTATTTTTATTTGGAGGAAATAATGATGTTATTATGAAATAATTGAAAATCTGTATCCAGTTTGAAATAATTAAAACAATATATAGGTGTAGTCCTATATTAATATATGATACGTTGAGTAAAATAGCGGTATTTAAGCTTATTATATAAATTGTATATATTCCAGAAAGTACAGAAAAAAATAATTGTAAAGACACTGATCAAAATTAGAGAACACTTTCAGAGACCGGCAAGTTGTTGGTGATAATGTGACACCTAATGCTAAGTTCCTTAATTATCTGTCAAACACTATTTAACTGGCGGACTAAGGGCTCTGTCACATTGGCGCTGATTTTTATGTCTGTGGTTCAGAGATTTCCACGGATGCCTCACAAAGCCATTGATTTCTGTGGGTGTTTTCACATTGGTTTGTGTTTTCACTGATCCGTTGTCCGTGGAAAAAAAGTAATGAAATGTCCTATTTTTTTCACTGAGGGCAATTGAAGTCTGTGGGTCCGCAAAAAAAAACAGATGTAACATCTGTTTTTTTTTCACTGATGAAGTTGAAAACCAAGTGTGATGTTTGCAAAGTAATGTTAACATTTAATTTTTTTCGCTGACAAAAATGATGCATCATGGAGAAAAAACTGAAGAAAAACAGAGATATAACAGAGGCAAAACCGACGGATGCGCAACTGGAACTGAGAACCAATGCCAATGTGAAGGAGCCCTAACTTTCCAGTTTTCACTGACTTTGGATAAATGTTCTGCTTTTCCAAAGTGACTGAAACCCTCCAGCAGCAGGTTGTCCAGATGACGGGCAAAGGGGTGACCCTATAAGAAGTAGCAAGTTGGTTGTTGCAAGTCTGTGATTTTTCATCCAAGCTCCCTAAGAAGGCTGGTCACCCTCGAAAGATAAATGCAAGAGAGGACAGGATAATGTGCAGACTCTCCATAGGTAATTGTTTAAACACCACTGGAATCACTTGTCAGTTTAACACTGAACAGGGTAAGGATCTGTCTTATCATCCAGTGTCACAATGATTAAGAGTATTTGGACTCAAAGCCCAGTCTCCAGTGAGAGACCTCACTGGAGGTCTCATTATCTCATTATCAGAAAGAATCAAAAGACTCACCTTTGTGGAGGAACATGTTGTGTGCACAGGGGAGCAGATCATTTTAGTGATTAAAGCTTAATTTTGTTGGGTCTGATGTAAACTTTATGTTCCTCGCCAAACTGAGGAAAGACTGAGCCCAAAGGGGGAGATTTATCAAGCTGCATAAAAGTAAGATTGTGCTTAGTAGCCCAGGGAAAATAATTATAGCTCCCCTTTAAAATATTCATGAGCACTGGTAAAATGAAAGCTGAGCTGTAATTGGTTGATATGGGCAAATAAGCAAATTCTTACTCTTAGGCAGCTTGATAAATCTACCCCTATATGTGAAATGTGGCAAAAGGTAGAAAAGTTCAAGGGGGCACTATATATATATATATATATATATATATATATATATATATATATATATATATATATATATATGTGTGTGTGTGTGTGTGTGTAATATGTCCAAGAAAAGAAACACATAGACACCCAATAAGATGCTCTAATTTATTACTGAACTACAGAGTATTTATCAAGCTTAAAGAAGACCTGTCACCTATAAAAACTAAAGTAGAAGTTACACTGCTTACATTATCGGAAACCTCTGATATTGCTAGCAGACACTGCCACGATGTACCCTAGAAACGCCGAACCGCTTTCAAAGCTGTCCAGCGTATTCATGAGGGGGCGGCACGTGGCGCTGCCTCTTTCTCGGACCGGCCCTTCCACTCGATAGGCCAGCGGTTACTGTCGGGCGTCTTGAGGCAGTCACTGCCCCTAATCCCGTCCTCTCATGAATACGCCGGACCACTTCTAGTGTACATCACGGCAGTGTCTGCTAGCGTTATTGGAGGTTTCCGATAACGCTAGCAGTGTAACACTGCTGTGTCTGTTTTAACACTAGCAGCTGCTTACTTTAGTAAGTAGCTCCTAGTGACGTTTCTACAGGTGACAGAGGTTTAAGAGGTAGTAGCCCTCCTAAGTACAGCACTTGCTTGTGATTGGCTTATCTTAATTTGGTCACTCTTCCGCAGTAGCACAGTAGGCACAAACAATAAATAGCATGTCCAATGAGTTATAAGCATCTACTTTACGTGCTGGTAGACAAAGAAATGACATGGGTTGCTACCCAAGTGTCAATGAAGACGTGGTCTCTCTTCAAGGTCATTTCAAAGGTAACTTCTTGAATAACTTCACTGGAAAATAAAGTCCTATCCATAACACTGAGACCCATAGTCCTTATGATAACACATCACAAAAGCTTGGAAGAAAGAAAAGATTTCTAGGGGAGGCAAGAAAAGTTTTATAATTTGTATTCTTTGGATTGTAACTAGGATATAAATAAATAGGGGTCTATGTTGGTAAAAGTCCCATGATATTAACAAACGCAGGTGAGAAGGAGCTTGTCTTGCTTTATAAATAAGTTATTGATTCAAATACCTCGAATAGGATGGTACAGGCTTATGTGGAATTTTCATTTGAGAAGTACTTTTGAAGTGAAAGATGGAGATGAAAGGAGCCATTTCTTTATTTTGAAATAAGCCGTAACCGGTGAATGTTTGTTTAACACATTATTGTATTTACTCGAGGTAGAAAATGACATTGTTAAAATGTTTACAAATACTCTTATTGCACCCTAAAAAGAGAATTCTTGGCAGTAAACTCGCTCTTGTGCCTTTCTTCTGCTTTTTTATAGGACAACTGTAAGTATCTTTAAATATGTATGTACTGGAAGATATTCTGTGCTGGCTTGTTTGATTTACTTCTTTGTTCTTCTGCTGTATCACAAGTAGTATATTAGAGGACATTATAAAATATGTCAAGAAGAACAGCAATCCCATCATTGAATAATCAGTGATACGGAAATATTGGTAGCCCAGGAGAAATAAGGATGAATGAGAATGAATAATTTTGCTGGTGGATTGAGAGGAACCATATTGCTGGTAACAATATTGAAAACCTCTAGCGGAAATTTGAAGTGCAGAAAAATTGCTGCAAAATAGATCACCACCTTTTGCTGACTTCCTTATACACTTTAAGCTGGATTTGGATGCAAAAAGAATTTACAAACTTTAAACATCCCAAGGAGCCGCGTGTAAGAGATCATGAGTATCAGACCGCTGCAAATCTAACAAGACCCGGCCATCCCTCTAAACTTTCATCTCAAACAAGGAGAAGACTGATCAGAGATGTAGCTAAGAGGCCCATGATCCCTCTGGATGAACTGCAGATCTGCAATGAGATCTACAGCTGAGGCGGGAGAGTCTGTCCATAGGACAACAATCAGTCACTGCACAAATGTGCCCTTTATAGAAGATGGAAGAAGAAAGCCACTATTAAACATACCCATGAAAAGTCTGTGTTTAATATTTGCCACAAGCCACCTGGAAGACACATCACATGTTTGGAAGAAGGTGCTTAGGTCAGATGAAAGCAAAATCCAACTTTTTGGCCACAATGCCAAACGATATGTTTGGTATAAAAGCATCCCCAATGTCATAAATGGTGGGGGGGGGGGCACCATCCCCACTTTCACACATGGTGGGGACAGCACCATATCCAGGTGTTAGAATGGCCATGTCACAGTCCAGACCTGAATCCAAACGAGAATCTGTGGAAAGGGCTGAAATCTGCTGTTCACAAACATCTCCATCCAACCTCACTGAGCTCCAGCTGTTCTCCAAGGAAGAATGGGCAAGAATTTCAGTCTTTCGATGTGCAAAACTCATGCGACTTGCAGCTGTACTCAAAGCAAAAGATTCTGCTACAAATTGCATGCCCCACTTTTCAGTTTATTATTTTTTACAAGTTTAAAATATCCAATAAATTTCGTGAAGAAAAAATAGGAGTAGAGAGACTGTCACCACCTTTTCACAGGCAGACAGCAAAGCAAAGGTCCAGCAACAACAGCTGCACACGCGAACCGACACACAAGTCCCGCTGCGAGGTGCACGTAAAAGCTTAGCAGCAATCAACAGTCCAGAATCAGGAAGTGAAACTGCACTCACCGTAATCGAGTACAGGAACACTTTAATAAAAGGAAGGTAACAGGGCAAGGGTGATGCACGCCATGGAAAGGTGACGGGCCGCTTCACACTGAAAGCTCTTTGACAAGCCAAGGTCCAAGGCTTGAAAAAGCGCTTACAGTGGAAAACGGCCCTTCGCCTTTCCGTGGCGTGCATCACCCCTGCCCTGTTACCTTCCTTATTATAAAGTGTTCCTGTAACCAATTATGGTGTGTGCCGTTTCACTTCCTGATTCTGGACAATCCAATACATTTTGTTCCACTTCACAATTCCTGATTCTTCACCAAAAAATTAAAACATCTTTTAATTTGAAGCCTGAAATGTGGCAAAAGGTAAAAAAAAAAGTTCAAGGGGGTCGAATACTTTTGCAAGGCAAAATCTCTAATTTTGAGACCAATGCATTCAGAGTGACACACAGCTTTAGTGTGCATACCAAAACATCATCGTGATCAAGGTCAGATTGGCCAACTAAGATACTTAAGGAAACTTGATGAACCTATGTACAATTATTAACAGCCTTGAAAATGAATAACACAATCTAGAGTTACATTTTGAGCCTATCGCTATTTTGTTTGGGTTGGTTGAAAAATACATGAACAGAAAAGTCCAACACTGCAATATTAGAATTCTAAAACTTTATTTACTTTTGAAAAGCACATCGTTTTCATGGACCGCTTTAGAAGAAAATGTAAGCACTGAGTGCAATTTATGGGTATCCCATGACTGGGGTAAATACGTTATTATGGCAGCTAGTGACTTGACTAAACACTATGACATGGGAATGCCATAGGCCATTGTCTGACTCAAACTCTCACTGGCTGAACCTTCCTAGTTGCACAAAAGAAGAAATTAAGGGAAATCTATCACCAGGATGAAACATTGTAAACCAAGAACACGTTTTGAGTTTTGATAGGTCAGGCCCACCTACGCCTATGCCAACAAAGGCCAGTGGGGATGGTTGACACTGCCTGGGGATGGAGGTAAGGACTGAGATAAACATAACTTCTTGTTGCACCTGTGCCTGCACCATCCTCTGTCCTTGAGGTACAGCTGAGGATGTGCTGATAAGTGTCAGTTTATTTCATATCCTTTGCTAGCCTTAGGCGATTTTCTTTCCTAGCGGCCTTGATTGATTTCCACTACATCCATCTGCCTCCTGCAAACTCTGCTCTGGTTTATCAATGGTTAATCTACTGTGATTGACAAAATCTCTCCCTACTCTTATTGCTGCCTTGCCTGATGTAGGTGTATGTTATCTAGTATAGTTGATTCTTTTGCCTATATCTCCAACTATCCATTTGCCTAGTGAATTCGTGCTGGATTGTTTTTGAGGACTTTGGCGAAGGAAGGGAACGTCAACCAGTTGTATCCTTCTTCTTATGATAGTCAGGGCAAGTAGGTAGAGACAGCTGGGAATGGGGTGAAGTCTCAGGGCACATTGGCGCACATTTACTAATCCAGTCCCTGCGTGATCCCCAAGGTGCATTGTCCGAAAAGGCTGAAGTCTGCTGCGATTCAACAAAATTGTGTGCCCAAGATCCTGCATGTGTCTCTTCCCCACTCAGGTGCGCCGGAGTTCACCATCTTCTTACTGGTGTGAGTGCACCATCTTGCGACACAATTTAAATTTTAAATCCCGCGCTTAGTCCAAATCAGTCGGGTTGTCCGACAGCCACGACCCCCGATTTGTGTCGCATGAAAGTCGGCGTGATTGCACCAATGCCCATGCAAAGTCATAAAATTCATCTTACATGACATATTATTAATTTTTTTAAATTATTTACGCAATTTTATTAAGAATGACCCTCTCATGTGATTTATTTACATCATACTGCCCCCCACCATTCCTAAAGTATGTTGAGAAAATTGTTGACGTACCATTCTTACCAAATGTAAAAAAAAAACATCAAAAGTTGGAAACATAAGTTAAATGTATCTGTAAATGCACTTCTAATTTTATCATTAACACTGAGCAAATGTATCTTTTAAGCTTTAACATTTGCTTTATTTTTAGTCTATGAGAATAATAGTTAGAAGCTTCTTCTTTTTCCTTGATATTAAAAAATAGTTAAAGTAGGAATATGTCTCTCTGGTACGTGTAAAGATACTAATATACTAAAAAACAGACTGCCAGATTTTTTTCTGTCTATTGTAAGTGGAGCCTCTGGAGGGAAAAAAGGCTTAAACAAGGTCTATTAGCAGTAAATAGTTCTGCCAATATCCTTCACAGTAGGGAAACTCCTCCAGCAATTTTCACAATTAATTACCAGAGGCAAAGCGTATTCATAATCTGGTGTTAATTTTGCCGTATGTGAATGAAGTCGGCTCTGGCACACTCAGGTTTTGTTTCTTTGCTACCAGTAGGATGAACTGCTTGTTCGGGTCATGCTGTGTCAAAGGAGTGCTAATGTGTTTATATAAACACCACGAGCAGCACCTGTTTAAACCGCACTTGTGTTTTACCATTAAAAATAAGCAGAAGAAGACACATTTGTTACAACGGGGAGCGGAAAACAACTTGTTACTCGGGCAATGAGTGTCGAGTCGGAATGAGCGGAAAATACACATCCAATCTATACATGAAGAGCTATATACAAAATTATATACTCATAACGTGTCTATATTATTACAGGCAGTCCCCGTAAAAGATAGGTTCTGCAGGTTTGTTCTTAACTTGAATTTGTATGTAAGTCGGAACTGTATATTTTATAATTGTAAGCCCAGACAAAATTTTTTTGGTCTCTTTGACAATTGGATTTTAAAAATGTTGGGTTGTCATAAGAACCAGGATTAATAATAAAGCTTCATTACAGACACCTGTGATAACTGTTATAGGTGTTTATTGTAGCCTAAGGATAAAGTACAGGAAATGACCAACATCCAGAGGTCCGTTTGTAACTAGGGATTCATCTGCAAGTCATGGACCACCTAATCTATTTCTAATAAAAACTATTACTCTAAAATAAAAAATACTGAGCACAAAAAGGAATTTTGGAACCGAATGTAACAATTGTAGAGAAGAAGAAGTTTATTGGGGAAATGTATACAGTAGATTGACAGAGTCTCTCCCCAATCTCATATGTGCCAGGTCTGATGTTGGAAAACTGATCCAATCACTTTTCTGGATTAAAACTCTGACATCTTGTAAAATGTTTTCTGTACTGTCCACATGTTATAGTCTTGCACTTGGCTAGCTGTGTTTATTCTTTCATCTGTTTTCTGGTATCCTTGATCCTTTTACCTGTTTCTCTGAATATCCATTTGCCCAGCAATTTTGTACTGTATTGTCTTTCTGGTGGCTATTTGGTGACTTTCTCATTTCTATTGTCTTATCTTTTTCTCTATGTTTTGTACTTTGTAGCAGGAAGGGAATGTCCACCAGTTCTATTCTTCCTCATAGGGCAGGTATACACATCCAATCTATAAGTAAATATATATACATGTAGGAGCTATATAAAAAATTATATATTTTATATCTAAAATAAAAAATAAAGCATACAAGAATTAATTGCTGAAACAGAATGTGATAATGTTAGAGTATAAATAAATGTATGGGGTAGGAAGGCTGTAGGACCCTGTCGGACAAATCTAACTTTGATACGAGATTGGGCATGACTGGACATGGAGGGATGAGGGTTCTGTACGGTAGCCTTTTGGAGACATTTGCCTACAGCTGTTGAAGCTGAGATTGTAGATCTTGCACAGTCATAAGTTTGGTTTTACAATGGCTCAAAAAAAGTTGTCTGCTCACTAATAGGTGGGAGCCCCAGCAGTTGAACCCCCATGGGAAAAGACAAGAGTCCATTGTACCCAAAATGAATGGAGGGGGAGATCGAGCATGAGCACTGCTGCTCCATGCACTTTTTATGGCACTGATGGACGCTACGTACTGGTTGTACTGTACTCAACTATCTCAGTCAGTGACATGGAAACAATAATCGCAACAGGGCAGATACTCAATTCATTAAGGGGTACTGCAAAGATTATTGAAATTCGTGTTTGGCCAAACTCAGACAATCACTGTAACCCACAGCAGAACAGTGAGTTAAGATAACTTCCTGTGACTGGACAACCCCTCTAATAGTTGGTAAATCTGTAGAGGTTATGGGCCAAGGAAGTGTTACGTTAATGCAGAAACATTCCTGGTGTGTGTAGGGAGCATGATCTTGCATCTGGAAGCCCTGCTGTGAGAGGAGACACACATGGCTGCAGGATGTCTTCCACATATCACTGAGATACTTCATGTCCATTGTACCACTACAAGGTGATGCTTTGGATCATTGGATGATCACACAACCATTTGCTATCTAACTCAACAAGAAAGGCACCATTATAGTAGTAGTATTAGTATTAATCCCCCCAAAAATTTGTGTATGAGAAATACTTAAACCCTCTTCAAAATACAGACACTGTAAATTGAAGTGGGTGAACTAGTGAATTGCACTATGGCTGATCTGGCCTTAAAGCTTCTTGGTGGTAGACTTTCCTATAATGAAGGCTTGTTACCTGCAGGGGATAAGTGACACATGTTCAGCTATCTCCTGAGCCTCTGTATTAGCAGGAAAAGAAGGTTATAAAATATGCAAATGAGTCTAAGGCGCTCAGGCTCACGTCAACTGAGCGCCTCATGGCTCCTCCGCTAATTAATTTATGCATGGCGGTTCATTAATATTCACTCCTCTGGCCGCTCGCTCTGCTTGTGCATGTATTCCTTGCGCAGCCACACTGGAAAGCTTTCAGGCTGTGCAAGGTAGAAGCTCTCAGGCATGTGCTCCAACTATAGAGCGAGTGGCGGGAGGGGTGAATAACAATGAAGTGGGGGGGATGGATAAATTAAGTAGTGGAGGAGCCATGAGGCGCTAAGTTTACATGAACCTGAGTATCTCAGGCTCATTTTCATTTCTATCAAATGAGGAGGTCCAGGAGATTGCTGTAAACGGGTCATTCATCCCCTGAAGGTAACGAGTGTGCATTAAAGGACAGTCTACCACCGAGAAACTGGTGGTAGATGTCCTATAAAGGATTAGTTCAAAATAAAAATATTTCATAAAAATATAAAGGTAAAACGATAGATAATAATGAAGAAATCATGTTTAGTCATGTAAAATAATATATGCCTTTAAAATGTAGCCCTTCCTCGGGTATATTCAGATTTATTGTCCTGCTGCTGAAAGTCACTTCTGGATTGAGGTAAATGAGATAGAATAATAAGTTTCTGCAGTAAATCTGTCATATATAGATGTAATGGGGGGGATAGTTGAACAATATTCTTAGTCATGACACCTATAGTAAAAGCAAGGAGCACCCTCCCACCATCAATGAATTCCTCGGAAAAGTATCATAGCAGTGTATGGGTCACAATGAGACTCCACTTACCTGTATTGCATCATGTAGTACAATGTTTTGCTTCATGATCATTATATTTCGGGTCTTAGAGACTAGAGATGAGCGAACATACTC
This sequence comes from Engystomops pustulosus, assembly GCF_040894005.1. Classification (NCBI taxonomy): domain Eukaryota; kingdom Metazoa; phylum Chordata; class Amphibia; order Anura; family Leptodactylidae; genus Engystomops; species Engystomops pustulosus. Next base: position 26,228,952 of record NC_092411.1, on the reverse strand, counting down.
GTCCGAGCTTGATGCTCGTTCGAGCATTAGCGTACTCGAAACTGCTCGTTGCTCGGACGAATACTTCGCCCGCTCGAGAAAATGGCATCTCCCGCCGTTTTGCTTTTTGGCGGCCAGAAACAGAGCCAATCAAAAGCCAGGAGACTCTGCACTCCACCCAGCATGACGTGGTACCCTTACACGTCGATAGCAGTGGTTGGCTGGCCAGATCAGGTGACCCTGGAATAGACTAGCCCCTGCCCGCGCTGCTCGGATCATTCTGTGTCTGGATGCCGCTAGGGAGAGAGCTGCTGCTGGTCAGGGAAAGCGTTAGGGTGTTCTATTAGAATAGTGTTAGGCAGGAGTGATTCTACAAGAACCCAACAGCCCTTCTTAGGGCTACAATAACGTTATACATTTTTTTTTTTTTATTTGCTTGTGGCTGGGCTTGCTGGCACTAGTAGTGCAGCTAGTAGCATACTGTGAGGAATTTGCTGGGAGACCTGCGACCGTTGTGTTTAGCTCTTAGTGACACGCATATCCACCTCAAACACCGAAGTGGGACAATTTATTAGGGGTTTGATTAGAATTAGGCAGAGTCTGCTGATTTTTTTTTTTTTTACCTTTATTTCATTTTATAGCTCAAACTCATCTTGCAAAGCAGTGTGCTTTCAGTGTCGACTACAAAATAGCCATAGGAGAACCCCAACGGCTTACTTAGGCCTACAATAGCGTTATATTTTCCTTTTTTTTGTTTGCTTGTGGCTGGGCTTGCTGGCATTAGTAGTGCAGCTAGTACCATATTGTGAGGAATTTGCTGGGAGACCTGCGACCGTTGTGTTTAGCTCTTAGTGACACGTATATCCACCTCAAACACCGAAGTGGGACAATTTATTAGGGGTTTGATTAGAATTAGGCAGAGTCTGCTGATTTTTTTTTTTTTTTACCTTTATTTCATTTTATAGCTCAAACTCATCAGGCACAGCACAAAATCCAGTTGTGTGCTGTCAGTGTAGGTTAGAAACTAGCCATAGCAATAGGAAAGCATCGTTTTGTTAAAAAAAAAATAAAAATAAAAAAAAATAAACACAAAAAAAAAAAAATTAAAAGTTTACACTTTAATTTGGAAAATGTTTAACCCGAGGGCTAGGGGTAGAGGGCGTGGACGTGGGCGTCCAACTACTGCAGGGGTCAGAGGCCGTGGTCCTGGGCGGGGTGAGACACCACCTGCTGATGAGGGAGCAGGGGAACGCCGCAGAGCTACACTCCCTAGGTTCATCATGTCTCAAGTTACTGGGACTCGTGGTAGAGCACTGTTGAGGCCAGAACAGTGCAAAGAGGTGATGTCGTGGATTGCGGACAATGCTTCTAGCCATTTTTCCACCAGTCAGTCTTCCATGCAGTCCACCCATGTCACCGGCACTCCTCCTGCTCCTCCACCTCAGCCTCCTTCCCCCCAGTCTGCCCCCTCCCAGCAAAATTTGGCATTTGAAGCGGCATACTCTGAGGAACTGTTTTCTGGACCCTTCCCACAGTCACAAACCACTTGTCCGGTTGCTGCTGAGCAATTTTCCGATGCCCAGGTTTTCCACCAGTCGCAGTCTGTGGGTGATGATGACATTATTGACGTAGTGGAAGAAGTGTGTAAAGAGGTGTCGGACGATGAGGAGACACGGTTGTCAGACAGTGGTGAAGTTGTTGTCAGGGCAGGAAGTCCGAGGGGGGAGCAGACTGAGGGATCGGAGGATGATGAGGTGACAGATCCAAGCTGGGTTGATAGGCCGGGTGAACACAGTGCTTCTGAGACGGAGGCGAGCCCTATAGCAGAACAGGTTGGAAGAGGCAGTGGTGGGGCCAGACGGAGAGGCAGGGCCAGAGCTGGTGCATCAGCGCCAAATGTTGCCCGTAGTCAAGCTCCCGTGGCGAGGGCTAGATTTTCAGAAGTCTGGAGGTTCTTTAAAGAAACACCGGATGACCAATGGACTATGGTGTGCAACCTTTGCCAAACCAGGATCAGCAGGGGTTCCACCACTACGAGCTTAACTACCACCAGTATGCGCAGGCATATGAATGCTAAACACCCCACTCAATGGAACCAAGCCCGTTCACCTCCGGCCGGGCACACCACTGCTCCTTTCCCTGTGTCATCTGCTAGTCAGCCCCCTGCCCAGGACCACGGCCCAAACACCTCCCGTGCGAAAACCCCATCTTAGCCTCCACGATCCTCCACAGCATCCACCAGCGTTCAGCTCTCCATACCCCAGACGCTGGAGCGCAAAAGGAAGTATAGCGCAACCCACCCACACGCCCAAGCCCTCAACGTCCACATCTCCAAGTTGCTTAGCCTGGAGATGCTGCCCTATAGGCTGGTAGAGACCGAGGCCTTTCGAAACCTCATGGCGGTGGCCGCCCCTCGGTATTCGGTCCCCAGCTGCCACTACTTTTCCCGATGTGCCGTCCCAGCCCTGCACAAGCACGTGTCAGAGAACATCATCCGTGCCCTGACCAACGCCGTTTCTGACAAGGTCCACCTGACCACGGACACGTGGACGAGTGCTGCCGGGCAGGGCCACTATATATCGCTGACTGCACATTGGGTTAACTTGGTGGAGGCTGGGAGTCTGACCCTGGGGCTGCTCATATACTGCCAACGCCCAGGATTGCGGGGCCTACCTCGGTCCAGGTCTCAAAGGCCTACTATGCCTCCTCCTCCTCCCACCCCTCCTCCACCTCCTCCTCCTCCGAATTACCATCCGTGGGCATGGCGCCATCAGTCGGTAGCTCTAGGCACAGCAGCAGTGCCATTGCTAAGCGACAGCAGGCAGTGCTCAAACTGCTGAGCCTAGGCGATAAAAGGCACACCGCCCAAGAGCTATTACAAGGCATCACGGCGCAGACTGATCTGTGGCTGGCACCGCTGAACCTGAAGCCAGGCATGGTTGTGTGTGACAACGGCCGTAATCTTGTGGCAGCTCTGCAACTCGGCAGACTGACACATGTGCCATGCCTGGCCCATGTGTTAAATCTCATAGTTCAGCATTTCCTCAAGACATACCCCAATCTGTCTGATTTGCTCACAAAGGTGCGCCGCATCTGTGCGCATTTCAGGAAGTCCAGCACAGATGCTGCCACTCTCAGGGCAGCGCAGCGCCGCCTCCAACTGCCCGCTCACCGACTGTTGTGCGACGTGCCCACGAGGTGGAATTCAACATTAACCATGTTATCCAGAGTTTACCAGCAGCGCAGAGCGATTGTAGACTGCCAGATGTCAACTTCCACCAGAACTGGTAGTCAGGTCAGTCAGCTTCCTCAAGTCTACAAAGAGGAGTGGACGTGGATGTCTGATATCTGTCAGGTGCTGAGTAACTTTGAGGAGTCAACACAGATGGTCAGTGGCGATGCCGCCATCATCAGCCTCACCATCCCGCTGCTTGGCCTGTTGAAAAACTCTCTGGTCAGCATGAAGCTTTGCGCTCGTCACAAGAGACGGGGGAAGAAGATTCCCTTGTTGATAGCCAAAGCACCCTTAGGTCTGTTTCTCAGCGCATATCGGAGGAGGTGGAGGAGGATGAGGAGGAAGAGGAGGAGAATGTTGGCGAGACAGAAGAGGGGACTTTCACTGTTCAGCGTGTATGGGCAGAAGAAGAGGAGTTGGAGGAGGAGGAAATGGGCAGTCAGGCCAGTGAGGGGAGTGAATTTTTGCGCGTTGGGACTCTGGCGCATATGGCAGATTTCATGCTAGGCTGCCTATCCCGTGACCCTCGCGTTCAAAGAATTTATTCCAGCACCGATTAATGGGTATTCACTCTCCTGGACCCACGGTACAAGCAAAATCTTTCCACTCTCATCCCTGGAGAGGAAAGGAGTGTGAGAATGCATGAATACCAGCAGGCCCTGGTGCACTCGCTGAAACAGTATTTCCCTTCTGACAGCGCTAGCGGCAGAGGGCGTACTTCTGCGGGACAAGTAGCGAGGGAGAGTAGGCGAGCAGGCAGCTTGTCCAGCACTGGCAGGGGTACGCTTTACAAGGCCTTTGCCAGTTTTATGTCACCCCAGCAAGACACTGTCACCTGTCCCCAGTCTCGGCAGAGTAGGGCTGATCTTTACAGAAAGATGGTGAGGGAATACGTAGCTGACCATACCATCGTCCTAAATGATCACACAGTTCCCTACAACTACTGGGTTTCAAAGCTGGACATGTGGCACGAACTGGCGCTGTACGCCTTGGAGGTTCTTGCCTGCCCTGCCGCTAGCGTCTTGTCCGAGCGGGTTTTCAGTGCAGCTGGTGGCATCATCACCGATAAGCGTACACGCCTGTCGACTGACAGCGCTGACAGGCTGACGCTTATCAAGATGAATAAAGCCTGGATTTCTCCGGATTTTCATTCTCCAACAGGTGAAAGAAGCTCAACTTGAATAATGTATGCACTCCTCCTCCTCATTGTCCTCCTTCTCCTCCTCTTTGTACACTAAAGCATAGGAAACTGGCTATTTTTTGCCAGGTCCAACTGGCTCTAGCTATAGTACTCTATGTATTTAATATTTCTGGAGGGCCACCTACCCGGTCCTCTGTTTTAAGCAATTTTTGGGAGTGCCACATACAGGCACTAAATCTATTTAATTTTTCTGGAGGACCACCTACCTGCTCCTCTGGTTTGAAAACTTTTTTGGACTACCACATACAGGCACTCAATTTATTTAATTTTTCTGGAAGACCACCTACCTGCTCCTCTGGTTTGAAAACTTTTTTGGACTGCCACATACAGGCACTCAATTTATTTAATTTTTCTGGAGGACCACCTACCTGCTCCTCTGGTTTGAAAACTTTTTTGGACTGCCACATACAGGCACTATCCAAATTAAATTGTCTCCATAGCGGCCTCCACATGTCGTCTTTTTAGCTGGCTCCACACGTTGTCTCCATTGCTACCTCCACACGTCATCGCCATAGCTGCCTCCAAAAGTCGTCCATATAGCTGCCTCCATACATGGTCTCCTTATCAAACGAACTGTGTCAGGCAGAATTTTGGGTTGTTTTCATGGCTTCCACATCAAACTTGTTAACCTTGTCGCCACCCTGCTGTGTAATCCACAAAATATACTGGCAAACTTTTATCATTTACCAATATTATTTCAGCGCTTCTTGCGCATCTGTTTACATTCCCCTCACCCGCCATATCCTAAACTTATAAGAACGCTACTACACTTGATCTTATACAAAAGGTTCTTAGAAGTGCTGTTTGGGGAGTAGCCTAGAGACAGGGGCTTGGATTGGCGAAAGCTCGCCTGGCTGCGGAGCGCCAGCTCCATCTCAAGATCCAACTAACATAGTTTTAACTGCAGCACCTTTAATCTACTACTAGTTCACTGCCTCCATACATCGTCCCCTTATCAAACGAGCTGTGTCGGGCAGAATTTTGGGTTGTTTTCATGGCTTCCACATCAAACTTGTTAACTTTGTCGCCACCCTGCTGTGTAATCCACAAAATATACTGGCAAACTTTTATCATTTACCAATATTATTTCAGCGCTTCTTGCGCATCTGTTTACATTCCCCTCACCCGCCATATCCTAAACTTATAAGAACGCTACTACACTTGATCTTATACAAAAGGTTCTTAGAAGTGCTGTTTGGGGAGTAGCCTAGAGACAGGGGCTTGGATTGGCGAAAGCTCATCTGGCTGCGGAGCGCCAGCTCCATCTCAAGATCCAACTAACATAGTTTTAACTGCAGCACCTTTAATCTACTACTAGTTCACTGCCTCCATACATCGTCCCCTTATCAAACGAGCTGTGTCGGGCAGAATTTTGGGTTGTTTTCATGGCTTCCACATCAAACTTGTTAACTTTGTCGCCACCCTGCTGTGTAATCCACAAAATATACTGGCAAACTTTTATCATTTACCAATATTATTTCAGCGCTTCTTGCGCATCTGTTTACATTCCCCTCACCCGCCATATCCTAAACTTATAAGAACGCTACTACACTTGATCTTATACAAAAGGTTCTTAGAAGTGCTGTTTGGGGAGTAGCCTAGAGACAGGGGCTTGGATTGGCGAAAGCTCGCCTGGCTGCGGAGCGCCAGCTCCATCTCAAGATCCAACTAACATAGTTTTAACTGCAGCACCTTTAATCTACTACCAGTTCACTGCCTCCATACATCATCCCCTTATCAAACGAGCTGTGTCGGGCAGAATTTTGGGTTGTTTTCATGGCTTCCACATCAAACTTGTTAACTTTGTCGCCACCCTGCTGTGTAATCCACAAAATATACTGGCAAACTTTTATCATTTACCAATATTATTTCAGCGCTTCTTGCGCATCTGTTTACATTCCCCTCACCCGCCATATCCTAAACTTATAAGAACGCTACTACACTTGATCTTATACAAAAGGTTCTTAGAAGTGCTGTTTGGGGAGTAGCCTAGAGACAGGGGCTTGGATTGGCGAAAGCTCATCTGGCTGCGGAGCGCCAGCTCCATCTCAAGATCCAACTAACATAGTTTTAACTGCAGCACCTTTAATCTACTACTAGTTCACTGCCTCCATACATCGTCCCCTTATCAAACGAGCTGTGTCGGGCAGAATTTTGGGTTGTTTTCATGGCTTCCACATCAAACTTGTTAACTTTGTCGCCACCCTGCTGTGTAATCCACAAAATATACTGGCAAACTTTTATAATTTACCAATATTATTTCAGCGCTTCTTGCGCATCTGTTTACATTCCCCTCACCCGCCATATCCTAAACTTATAAGAACGCTACTACACTTGATCTTATACAAAAGGTTCTTAGAAGTGCTGTTTGGGGAGTAGCCTAGAGACAGGGGCTTGGATTGGCGAAAGCTCATCTGGCTGCGGAGCGCCAGCTCCATCTCAAGATCCAACTAACATAGTTTTAACTGCAGCACCTTTAATCTACTACTAGTTCACTGCCTCCATACATCGTCCCCTTATCAAACGAGCTGTGTCGGGCAGAATTTTGGGTTGTTTTCATGGCTTCCACATCAAACTTGTTAACTTTGTCGCCACCCTGCTGTGTAATCCACAAAATATACTGGCAAACTTTTATCATTTACCAATATTATTTCAGCGCTTCTTGCGCATCTGTTTACATTCCCCTCACCCGCCATATCCTAAACTTATAAGAACGCTACTACACTTGATCTTATACAAAAGGTTCTTAGAAGTGCTGTTTGGGGAGTAGCCTAGAGACAGGGGCTTGGATTGGCGAAAGCTCATCTGGCTGCGGAGCGCCAGCTCCATCTCAAGATCCAACTAACATAGTTTTAACTGCAGCACCTTTAATCTACTACTAGTTCACTGCCTCCATACATCGTCCCCTTATCAAACGAGCTGTGTCGGGCAGAATTTTGGGTTGTTTTCATGGCTTCCACATCAAACTTGTTAACTTTGTCGCCACCCTGCTGTGTAATCCACAAAATATACTGGCAAACTTTTATCATTTACCAATATTATTTCAGCGCTTCTTGGGCATCTGTTTACATTCCCCTCACCCGCCATATCCTAAACTTATAAGAACGCTACTACACTTGATCTTATACAAAAGGTTCTTAGAAGTGCTGTTTGGGGAGTAGCCTAGAGACAGGGGCTTGGATTGGCGAAAGCTCGCCTGGCTGCGGAGCGCCAGCTCCATCTCAAGATCCAACTAACATAGTTTTAACTGCAGCACCTTTAATCTACTACCAGTTCACTGCCTCCATACATCATCCCCTTATCAAACGAGCTGTGTCGGGCAGAATTTTGGGTTGTTTTCATGGCTTCCACATCAAACTTGTTAACTTTGTCGCCACCCTGCTGTGTAATCCACAAAATATACTGGCAAACTTTTATCATTTACCAATATTATTTCAGCGCTTCTTGCGCATCTGTTTACATTCCCCTCACCCGCCATATCCTAAACTTATAAGAACGCTACTACACTTGATCTTATACAAAAGGTTCTTAGAAGTGCTGTTTGGGGAGTAGCCTAGAGACAGGGGCTTGGATTGGCGAAAGCTCGCCTGGCTGCGGAGCGCCAGCTCCATCTCAAGATCCAACTAACATAGTTTTAACTGCAGCACCTTTAATCTACTACTAGTTCACTGCCTCCATACATCGTCCCCTTATCAAACGAGCTGTGTCAGGCAGAATTTTCAGGTGTTTCACCAGATACATAGTGGAACGCGGCCCATCTGTCGCCGCCATGCTGGAGACCTGAAGTTGCAATCATAGCAGCGCAATATGGATGCCCCATACTGTCGCTCTTAATCATGGAACCATTTCCGTAAAAACAATTAAAAATAGAACCACTATTGCTATTCCATTATTCCTAGGTAAAATATTCAAACGACCCGGCCTGCTTTGAAAATTATAATTTTTTCAAAGTAAACGCTTCTGGCCCCCAGGCCCATTTTGGATGGGGAGGAGCCGAGAGACAGGGGCTTGGACAGGCGAAAGCTCGCCAGGCAGTGGACCGCCAGCTATATCCCAAGATTAGGCAGCCTCAGAGGCATCCATGCATGCTGCCCCTGCTGTTTCCTGTCCATTTTGCCTCCACGATCCTCCACAGCGTCCACCAATGTCTCATTTCAACTCTCTATACCCCAGACGCTGGAGCACGAGAGGATATGCAGCACATCATCCCCTTATCAAACGAGCTGTGTCAGGCAGAATTTTCAGGTGTTTCACCAGATACATAGTGGAACTCGGCCCATCTGTCGCCGCCATGCTGGAGACCTGAAGTTGCAATCATAGCAGCGCAATATGAATGCCCCATACTGTAGCTCTTAATCATGGAAGTCGTCTCCATGGCTGCCTCCACATGTTGTTCCCTTATCAAAAGAGCTGTGTCAGGCTCATTTTTCGGGTGTTTCACCAGATACGTTATGGAACTTGGTCACTATGTCACCACCATGCTGTGTTATCGACTAAATATACCGTCAACCTTTTGTTCACATAGGAAATCATTTCACCTCCTTTGGTGAAACCTGAGTCCATTTCGGGTATGTCGCCATGAGACTCTCTAGCCTGCCACTGCTGCCTCTGCCTCTGCATGCCGTCCCCTATAGTGTTAGGGTCAATTATTGGATGTTTTAGATGCTATCTAGCCTCATTCGGTCACTCTGTCATGGCCATGCTGTTGCCCATAATTTTGGCATAATGGTGCAATTAAGCAGCCTCAGAGGCATCCATGCATGCTGCCCCTGCTGTTTCCTGTCCATTTCCGTGGAGTTTCCATCCTTTTCTGAGGTTCCCAGGTGTTTGGCCAAGCTTCCCTGTGCAGAGCCTTGGTCCCCTTGAAAAATGCTCGAGTCTCCCATTGACTTCAATGGGGCTCGTTATTCGAGACGAGCACTCGAGCATCGGGAAAAGTTCGTCTCGAATAACGAGTACCCGAGCATTTTAGTGCTCGCTCATCTCTAATAGAGACCAGTTTTTGTCTGTGAGTATGCCATCTTGTAGTTACATATACTTCACTAGAGCTGCTACAGTTGCTCTTACCCCTTCAGAAGGGGTCTGCTGACTGGTTGTTTGACCAACAACTATTCCTAAAAAGTGACCCATTGATCTGCTTGCTCAGACTTAGCTTATTTGTGTTGGGCCTTCCTAAAGGAAACCTGCTATCAGTTTTTCACATTTAAACCTCAAATCCTGTACATGTGCCTTATGTTTTTTCGTCTCCACAACCACTGCACATAAGTGACTTCAACCCCTTAAGCGAGTTTCCAGTGGCATACCGCACATGTGGCCACATCGGACATGGCCAGAAGGGAGGGGAAGTATTGTGGAATGTTAATGTTGGGACCCAATGACTTGCCTACTGAAGGGGTACGCCCCCATATGTCTCTCGGGCATGTGTTGGCAAGGAGTGGAAATAGTGACAACTGGCATATGTCTTGAAAACAAAACGAACGGGCAGATGCTTTTTGATTTGCCCCATCCTTTTGTCCCTCAAAATGTTTCATCAGAGGAAAAACCTGTAGTCTAGGGAGGAACCATAACTTCCATGCTAACCAATCAGTATTTGGTATATCCCAATGTGGTCAGCTTTGATCAAAATCCCACTTGTTGAGTTCTGACTAGGGTCCATATGATCAAACCATTTTTGGAAAATTGTAATGTAAAGGAGTATTCAGTATGAAAATAAAGTAATCAACTGTAGGATTTTTTAAAGCAGCTTAAAGGGGGCTTTTAGATGATATTTTGGAAGCTTTATTGGTAACTATATTCATGTCCTGGTAGGAGGATGTGGTTTGGAATCCCATATTCCCTCATACTGATACAACTGATCCAGAGGAAATGGATGTATTCCACCAATATATGTGCATTGTATTTATTATAGGTACATTAAGTGTTGGACTGGCCCACCAGAGTACCAGAGGATCCTCCTGTGGGCCCAGGCTCTGACCAAATACTGGATCCCAGAGATATACACACCAAAAAAAAAAATACAACCTAAGGAATCAGAGGAGGCTCCCAAAATTACATAATATGTTTGGCACAGGGAACCGCAGTCTGACACTGAGTAAATTTGCCACAATTACATATCTGATAAATATGAGTGGAATTCATCGAAACCATAATCTGACTCCCTTTCAGTGTAGGATGTTGAGGGAAGCAAGATGACATCCATATATTCCATATATTTGGCAGCTCAATGAACACATTTTTTATACCATGTGTATAGTTGTCCTAAAGGAAACCTACCATCAAAATCCATCATGATAAACCAGGGACACTTAACCCATAGATCCAGGCACCGTGACTGTGGTAATCTTCTTATATTTGTTATCCATGGCCTACTTCCTTCTAATATCAACCTCCAAATTATGGTAATGAATCAGAAGTCCTTTGGGGGGGGGCATTACCAGAACCCCTGTAGTCAGTGGATTTAGCTTGAAGATAATGGGCCTCAGTGCTAAGTCCATGCCAGGCTCCCGACTATAGCATTCTGTTTTATAGTACTAGTTTTCTCATATGGGAAAGTGAAACCTTTTGGACCACCTAAGACTCTCGGTACCCTGTTGCGATTTGCACCCCCTCAAGTTACGCCCCTGCCTGTAGCTTGACAGGTTGTTACACTGTCTTCTTAATCACTGCGTGTTAAAACTGCCGAAGGAGTAGGAAGAGGGTGAGACGTGCTCCAGCATAGTGTAACATCCTGGAAAGCCAGAGCCCAGAGGGCCTCTGATAACACCCCATAGAACTTCCAGTTCAATAGCATAATTTTAAAATTAGATTTTAGAAAGACGGAGGCCATGGATAACTAATACGAGAAGATTACCACAGTCACGTTGCCTGGATCTATGAGTAAGTGTCCCTGGTTTATCATGCTTGTTTTTGATGGTAGATTTCCTTTAAATTGATGCTTTGCAAATAATGGATGACAAACTATAAATCCACGGAATTTACTTATATGAGATACGATCTGTAGAGTCTAAGGTGACATTGTTACGTATTACTCATAGGGAACACAAGATGTTAGTGCGCCATCAGTTTATTCTGGTAATTTTTCCATTACCTGTACATCATTATAACCGCACACACTTAGCAGCAGGCAATTTAATTATTGGTGCCTGTAGCACAGGGAGATAAAGGGATCTGCTCAAGATCATAAGGAGCCTGACACTTGGATTTCTAATCAAATTCACTTACTTCAAAGGCTGCGATGCTACAAGTGATATTACTGCTGCTCAGGGTTGTAGACAAAACACAGAGTAAATTACATCTGCTACCACCTGGCATTAATGTTTACTGTGCTCGAAACCCGACAGAAGAAAGAAGATATTGTCAAATTTCCAATTACACCTTTCTTGTTGATGCTTATAGATGCTTCTTGATAGCAGCTCATTCACTGGAAAGTGTTACCAGTCGCAAATGGAGGATTTATTTATTTTATTTTATGTAATTTCAAATTAAGTTAAAAACGGGCGCATGACGTAGGGTACAAAAAGCCAATGTAGAAAAGTTCCCCCCAATAAGGGGAAACAATGATTGCACCTGACACTTTATTGTCCTGGATGTCTGAGTCACACTGTTTAATGAAAAAGCCACATTTTTGTAAATTTTTGTGAATTTATTAAAAACAAACCAAATAAATTTGTAATATGATGTCTTTTACCAAGTGTTTTAGAATATGTCTACCTACTTTTTCTTTATACACTTTGTGGGCACAAGTTTGACCCATGGAAGCTTCACCTGGTTAAACTTATCAAGGATCTGTAGCTAAGACCACAAATTAACTTCAGAGGTTTCATGAAGACCCTGCACCTATTGGACATTGAAGGATTGATATACAAGTTGGGCATTCAAGAGGCACATAAATCATTTACAAATGCCCACTTCAAGATCTTTACTACAGCTCTGGCTACTTTGCTATTTAAGAAATCAGCTTTCACAGTGTAAATCAAGGTATCTCCTTATGGGAATATAGTGGGGAGCTCAAGAGACTTAGGCTGCATTCATATTGCATGTTTGCCATGCATTTTAATGATAGTTTGGGTAGATTCCCGTGTATTTACAACAAAGGGCAAAGTCATATCC